>NW_008825308.1:1898542-1907741 GCF_000699105.1 Pygoscelis adeliae | reverse complement strand
ATTTTATTTTATTTCCATTATTAAACTGTTCTTATCTCAACCCATGAATTTTCTCACTTTTACTCTTCCAATTCTCTCCCCCATCCCACTGGGATGGGGGGGAGTGAGCGAACAGCTGTTTAGCTCTCTGCCAGGTTAAACCACAGCATAAACATACTGCATTTTCTGACAATTTTAATCGACCAAACAACATAGGAAGCTACTCCATGTTAACTTAACTTCTCAGTAAATTCAAGATCACAGATGACCCTACCTTTATAAAATTTAGATACCTTCTTACTTCCATTAGGAGTGAATTGTTATCTAGCTGTGGAAAACTGGTGCTATCTTCAGTCATGTTTTACAGATGTCAAGGATATTTCAGTCTTTTTAGTTGAAGTGAGATTAAAAAAAAGAGATTCTAGTTTAAGCTTATGATATGACACCTGGGAAGTAAGTCCATTCCTGGACTGTGCAGATGACTCCATTTTTCTTCTAGGAGTCATTTCAGAATTTTATGTCTGTCTTTCACCAGTACCTCAAGTGATTGACCACCCTCCCTATTTTTTTTGTTTTGTAATTGCATCAGCTGTAATTGGCCAACCTCAGACTGTACTTCTCTATGTGTTAAGGAGGCTGAACTACCTGACAGAAGTGAAATGGTTGATTCAAACTTTTCATAAGGTTGAATTTAAAATTAACAAAAAGAGAAGTCTAAAACCTAAGTTTTAAATGTCTACTCCTATGCTAGCTTCATCTAAAGGTCCCTTTATAGTCAAAGGGCAGAAAGAGACCATTTTAGGCCATGATTCATTTCCTCTTAAAGGAAAAAAATAAAGATGGTCAAATGCCCCTTTCCCAGAAAATATCAGTAGTTAATATCTAACATAATATGAATAACCCAATTTGAAATTCATCAGACTACTGATTCATTGAAGCCATGGAATAAGCCACATTTTTATATCTATGGATTACTAGTTACTTCTGTTATTCATTATAACTGTATGTTTCTTCTTCAGTATTAGCTGAAATATGGTTTTCTTTAGTGAGTTATGAACTGTGCCTTTTTTTTTTCTTTCTTTTTTTTTTTTTTCCAAAATGAGTGGGAATACTTACTTTTCTGACTTTAAAATGAAGTTAAAAGATATTCTAAACCAAGATGGCAAACACCGATTAACTGTTCTCCCATAACTCATGAGCACATAGCCGATACACCATTTTGCCAACAGCTTTTCCACTGTCGTGGTTGATAAGAAGTGAACAGAAAGAAGGTAAGAATTCCCTCTGAAATAAAAAGATTTTGTGTCTACTCTTTGCTGATATATCTATTGGTGGTATTAATAATAATTTCATAAAATTTATCTACTTAGGAAGGCATGATGCATAAATTAAATACAGTGTGGCTTATTTGACCTAATAAAGGAAAGCATTTGTAAAGTCTGAGAATTGTCACATGAAAAAATACATAAAGCACCAGTATGTAAGAGTGAAAGACATAGCAGGGTGAAAGAATTACAGAAATTCTAATTTTCACTAGAATAAAAGTGTGTGAACCTAGAATATGCAAAATTAAAATTGCATTTTAATTGTTTCAAGCTCATTAAACATGATTATGCATAATGAAGGAAAGTCAAACACAAAAAAGTTAATCTTTCAAAGTCAAGTAACAGCATAGATCATGGTATGAAAATTTATAGAAATTAAGATTGGAGTGTAGAGTTTAGAGCAAAGAGTTTGATTAAGAATTCTGAAATAAGGGAGGGTGAGAAATTGAAGAGGCAGTTTGGAAATAATCAGACCCTCAGGATTGCCCTCCCACAAAGCCAATGGCCAGAAGTTCCAAAATAAAATGCAACACTCGGAATCCAGTTTTCAGTAATCCAATCTTGAGAACTGTATGGAAAGTCTGAAGTATTGTTTACATTTCCTGTTCCTTTCTATTCTTCAAAGTAATGTTTTCTTAAATCTGTGCAGTGTCCCTTGAAATAGAACATACATGTTTATTTCCATCTTTCAAAATAATACTGGCAGGACTTCAGGCACGTTTTTTCCCCTAAAAAGCAGTGTTTCTCAGTATATATAAGTAGATTCCAATTTTTTCCTCTTTTTTACAGTTGTTTGTATTTTCCCATAAGTACTATAAGCAAGAATTTATACTCAGGCTTAAAAGAAATGACAGTCTGTTATGATCCATGTGAACATATAGCTCAGTATGACATTCAGAATGCCCCAAGGGAGGAAAAAAATCAAACCAAAACCAGTGATTTTAATATTCAAAAGACAAATAGCTTCAGAAACAGAATGTCACTTATTCTGTATTATCTCATCCTCAAAATAAAATAAAATAAAATAAAATAAAATAAAATAAAATAAAATAAAATTTTGGGTTAGATTTTCTGATGGATAACTTTCTGTAGATATACTTGTAATTTAAATAGTAAGACACACAATATCTCTTTTAAAGATCTAGCCACACCTACTGTAGAGGCTTGATTGAAGATATTTCATTGCTTTATCTAACACTGCTAAAATTTTATACCTCAGTTATGTCTTTCAGAAATCTTTCAGAGCTATTTCAGGGTCTATATATGTAAATATATACATGTGTACATGAGTATATTATGTATTATATATACATCATGCATATTATACAATTATATTTGTATTATGCATATTATAAAATAAGTATTTTTTTCTTAATGTGATTTTTTTCTAAATGAAACTATTAATTTACTTATTACTTACAAAAACTACGGCCATAAAAGGTCTTAAACTCTCTTAGAGTGTTTTGTATGTTTCCAAATTGAAATTAATTTTATTCTTATTCTAACATTCATGAGTTTCTTTGAAAAACCAAGTGATTATTACCACAGAAGTCTTGAATCAGTTAATGCTGGTGCTAGAAGAAAATCACAGCCAAAAATTTCCTCTTTCAAGTTTTCAGGCCAGCTCTATTCTTTAAAATGAAATCTTCCATGAACAAACACTGTCATTTGTCACACCATAAGCACAACTTCTTTAACATCCAAAGCTTATTTAAAAGGACTCTCTTCCAAATGTCTCCCACCCGTACGCCACACTTCTTTTGTTGCAGGCCATTCAAAAAACACTTGAAAAGATGGAGGAGGAAGTGAAATGAAGTTACAACATATGAAGTGCAAGTACTGAACACATGCATAACCATCTGTAGGCCAAGCTTTGAAGTCCCTGTTTGACAAAACTGAAGTCTCTTATCCTTATTACCCTACATACTCAGGAGAAAACCACTGCTTTCAAGCCAGTCCTGGCAGCAAAAACATTTTGTCCAAAACAACTACACAGCAAGTGATTTAACATGTGCCAGGAAGAACTTGAAAAGAGGAAAGCATGGTTTTAACAGAAATTTTGTAGTGGGGGAGCACTTCTGAAAAGATTATTGATGTACTATTTTTTTCAAATACACTTTTATCTTGGTAATCCCACTATATCATGAAGGTAGATATTTTTTTTCAGTATGGGATTCCTTACCCAGTTTTCACAGCACAAGTACAGCAGGAAAAACATGAATTAAATTACCTTTTTAAATGTATACCTAATATTTGGAAATGAATACCTTTTCTCCCTAGCGAGATTTTGGTGTTGGTTTTTTTTTTTTTTTTTTTTCCAAAAGCATTAACAGGGTCGTAATGTTAGTAGATAATGAAAAATATGATACATGAAATGAAACATTTAATAATTGGCAGATAAAAAATGAAATCAAGTACCACATGCATTTATATAATAAAACTTCTTTCCAGCTTATTTTCTTCACTGAAAGAATGATGTTGGCTTTTTTTCCCCCTTTATTTCCCTAAATCAGTGTTGCACCAGGAAAAATCAAGCATGTCTACGTTTTGAGTGACTGCCAGTGAGAGAATGACCAGTCATTTCAGAGCAGTAAACATCTTTCATTGGGTTCAGTTGTCAGATAAAAAAGAGAAATATACTCGGAACATAACTGTCTTCTCTGTGTACTGAGCTATTTTATGAAAACTAGTCAAAAGTACAAATAAATTATATCAGATATGCACTGATGTATTTAGAACTCATCCTGTGTATGGTAAACAGCTTCTCCTATTCTCTCTTTCCCAATCTGATTAAGGTACATGATGAGGATATACATTAGCAACCTTCAGTAAGGAACTATGTTGTAAAATATTGCAAATAAAAGTGATTTTATTGTAAATTTCTACAAGGTTTTGTTACAAGAAACTTAGGAGGAAGGCAAACAAGGTAAACTTTGATAGTCCTTCATTCCATTTGTTCTTTTCACTCTTTGTCTTTTCTTATTACTTCATTTCTGTCCCATTATTTGAAAGTAAGTCCACATCTCAGGTTCAAACAATGTTCCATAGATAAAAGTGCATAGTGCATGTCTGCCACTAACAGTTTCGCAACAATGAAAATTATGATCCTTACCCCTGTGACAAAGTTTGCAAAAGTATTAAAGAACTGTATTAAATTAATTCATTTTCTAAAGAAACCCTTGCTCTAGAAGAAAATGAGACACTCCCTAGCTCTTGGTGCTTTAGGCCATAGTTTATTAGTTCAGTACAAATATTTTCCTCTGAACATCCAGAACTATACATGACTGTTCTCTCTGCTCTTCAGTAATCATGCATTTACAACTCACATGAACTTTTGGGAAATAGGACTTTCTAAATTTTGCAAACTAAATGCTGTTCATTTATTATGCTCCTTTTTTTTTCATGGTTGGTTTTATTCAGAGCAAAGAATGAGCTTTAAGGGTCTGTCTTCATGAAAACCTGATTAAAGCACAGCTATTTGGAATCAACACAGTGGGGGAACAATTGTTTTATGAACATGCTTTTGTCCTACCTAAATACTGAAGCCTATATTAAAATTAGATAAATAAAAAAGATGTAGGGCAAATGAGATATATCAAGGTGAGAAGTGCAGAAAAAGGAATTAAGTGGAATGGAAATATGTTTAAAATATATATATATTAATTTGTTCTGGTTCATACTGTAGCTCTCCCTCTAAAGAGCTGAGAAAAAAAAATCTGGTTTGTGTTGGATAAATTTGTTGCCTCAATAAGAAAAATAGGCACAATGTAGTTAATTGACACTGGTGTAGCTTTGCACTGCTAATGGTTTGAAATTAAAACTAGTATCTAGAGACTGTAAAGGGAACTTAAGCCGAGTTGGCTAACTTGTGAAAACTTGTCAGAAACCTAAATTATGGAAGATAGCTCCAAATTATATTACCTTTCTGGAGCTTGCTTTGTCTTTTCAGGCTGCTAAAGCATGTTTTGGTCTGAAATGCTGACTTGTATTTCTTATGATATGGTAGATACATTCATTAGAAAAGAAAAAAAGAGAAAAAAAAAAAAAAGTCTTGCCGTTAGGAACAAGATGGGAAATGAGGTGGCAGAAAAGAGAAAGGGGATGGAGGAAAAACAAAAAAAATGAATGGGTTATTTACATATAAAATTAAAGAAAGAACAGCAACATTTCCTAGGGAGTTAATAGTAGGGAGAGTGCGTCTACCTACCAGTCCTATAAAAATACTCTGAGATTTCATTCCAAGATGGAATACTCTGATATCTTTTGTAACACTAAGGTGATGTCTACACTAGCATATAGTGAGGACCAAAAAGGGTAGATCTATAGAGCAGAACAGCTGGTGCTGAGGCCCTGATGTCCACACTATACGCATTTCACTGATTTATTTATTTTTCTTCAAACTAGTTCCACTCTGATGTCATGAACTGCATGCTTGTATGGCATTTTGGTATAGTCCTGAATCACATTTTTCACCTTCATCTGAAGGGAATTCAGTTCAAGCACTCAGGTACTACTCCATGATACAAACTAAAGCACAGTAGCAGGGGTAGCTGGGAGATTAATTCCAAAAGCTTACTCCTGATCCAGAATAAGACAGTAGTGTAGATGAACCTTGTGAGGACTCTGCTGACACATTATGGAAATAAAACATCCAGGGTGCTTCACCTGCTCCCTCATGCAGTCTTCCTGAATCCTGATCTGGACCATTTTGATTCTATGAAAGTATTTCTCAAAAGGCCATCACGAATCTTCCTTTTCATTTCCACTTGAAAAAAAGTCCAGGCATATGGACAAGTGATATTAGCAGTCAGTATTGCAGTGTTTCTACCCTGCAGTTCAGATGCATCCATAAGGAATGAGAAGAACCTTTTCCAATGGGTAGTGGAAAGTTTTGATATTAATATTTAATGATTATGGGGGAAAAAAAAGGCAACACCAAATTTTGATCTCTACTACGTCTACTTTTTATAGGTGGCATGGCTGAAGAATTTGAAAGAGAGATTTAGAAAAAGGCAGAAACTAAACTAGCTCAGAATTTCCTAGATTCCCTTCCCCTTTCTTCCTGTATTTCATTCCTCAAAAAAATTAGGCAGACACAGTCCCAGGCTTTGTTCACTAAAAGCTGGGTTTACATAGAATAAAGTATAATATTAGCATTATATACATTATATTTTCAATATAACCATGGGAAGACAAATTGGCAAAATGATCTAATTCATAGATAACACTCTTCTAAAGAACTTTGAATACCATCTCAACATACCCCTACTTATTCAGATGCCGCACCAAGAAGTAGATGCATTTCCACAATGAGTGACATGATTTGTTTGTCTATAAAAGTTGTATGGATAAAGATGCAAAGTGTCTGGACTTACCAACATTGTAAGCTTCTCCTACCTTGCCTCTTCTCCTGAAAGAGGAAACTGTGACAATAGCAATTTTGTATTCTTTCCCTTCTGAACTGTTATAAAGGTCCATGGTGTCACCAATTGTTTTTTTCTCCTCACTAGAATCACCTATCACAACAAATTAGTTTTAGGCAATATTAGAGTCAGGGTGTCAGGAATTAGTTTGTGAACTCTCCCTATCTATCACAAGAAGGTGCAAAATCCTTGCAAAGGAGGACGGGCTATGATGATTTTGCAAGCAGCTTTGCCAGCATAAGTATGAAGTCAGTATTTGGATTATTCTAGCTGAACCATTTTTGTCGGTGGGTGAGCAAAAAAGAGACAGGTGTAGCTGTAAGCTAAGGCTATGAATATCACCTGTTACTTATTCAGTTGCTGTACACTAGCAAACAAATTTGGGATAGAAACTGTTACCTGAGTGTTCCAAAATGTCAGTGAAAAAACTGCATTCTGTCAAAGAAGTCTGTTGGACAGCCATTGCTAAAGAAAGTATAGATGAAATGCAACATTAAAAAAAAAAAAAAATCACCTTTACTTTAATAAATGGGCTTATTAGGAAAAGCAAAAACTCAGAAAAAAGAAAGATTTAGAACCAAGGACATTTTATTAATCGAGACAGTTTATTAATCATGTCACAACATCCTTGTCATTATACAGAAATTTCAGTTCCAGCCTTAGAGCACTGTACAGAGGCAATACTAAAATTGTCCTGAGGATTCTATCCTTTAGGTAGAAAATACACATATTTAAGAAAAAATAAGAAGCAATGGGAATGCAAAGGAAAATGAGTGATATTCATATACATTCCCCTTTTCTTTTTCATGTAGTCCATGAAAAGAAAATATGATCCTCCAGAGTAGATACAAAGCTTAGGAATAAAGTGTACATGTTGCTTTTATTCTGCTGTGTTAATTTTGGGGAAAGGTTTTAAACACAGACAAGGAAATGCTACCATTTAATGGGGGAAAAAAGTCTGTAAAAACTCTATAGTGTCATTGTCATCTAACCACATGTCCTGGTTTTGGCTGGAATAGAGTTAGTTTCCTTCCTAGCAGCTGGCGTAGTGCTGTGTTTCGGATTTAGTATGAGAATAATGTTGATAACACACCAATGTTTTAGTTGTTGCTAGGTAATGCTTACACTAGTCAAGGATTTTTCAGCTTCCCACGCTTTACCAACTAAGAAGGCTGGAGGTGCACAAGAAGCTGGGAGGGGGGCACAGCCAGGACAGCTGACCCAAACTGGCCAAAGGGGTATTCCATACCATATGACGTCATGCTCAGTACATAAACTGGGGGAAAGCTGGCTGGGGGGGCTGCTGCTCAGGGACAGGCTGGGCATCGGTCAGTTGGTGGTGAGTAATTGTTTTTTGTTTGCATCTCTTGTCTTTCTTGGGTTTTATTTCTCTCTTTTTGCTATTTTCCTTTTCATTGCAGTTTATTATTATTATATTTTATTTCAATTATTAAACTCTTCTTATCTCAAGCCATAAGTGTTCTCAATTTTACTCTTCTAATTCTCTCCCCCATCCTACAGGGGGTGGGGAGTGAGCGAATGGCTGTGTGGTGTTTAGCTGCCTGCCGGGTTAAACCACAACAGTCCTTTTTGGCAACCAACATGGGCATGAAGGGTTGAGATAATGACAGATCTGACCAGAGTGTGTTAAAACAAATTTGTGATAAGCATTCATTATATTAGTTTAATAGTCACTGGTCATAATGTTGATTTATTTACTGAGAGTTGTTGTGCTTGTTCTCAGCATTGTGTTATGCAACATCTTACTTGCCGTATGCACTCCCTGTGTTGCTGTTTATCACCTTTGGGTGTTGGATTAAAGTTATCCCTTTGCTGTACTGTGTAACGCTGGCTTATGGTATGATAAAATTATTGGTCGTGAGATTGTACTCAGCACTGCCGTCATCCCCGTACTTCGGGAACCATCTCTCGGAAACTATTAATAATTACACTTTTTACTCTTCTTCTTGGAGAGCCAGTCTACGGGGAGACACCTTCCTTCACCTTCCCCTTCTCCTCCAGGCTAGTTACAGCAGCTCTTGAGAATTTTGAATATCCTTGGGATGTTGAAACCAGCATGTTCCTATTGCTATATCTCCTGAATATGTTTCAGGCCTTGTTTAAGGTTAAACAACTATTTAAGAATACCCCCCAGAGATCTGCCCTGAAGCTGGATAGTTATGAGTGACAGGGTGTGTGGGATAGCATGGGCAAGTACCCAGGACAGTGGTCACCTCCAATGTTTTGGAACTTCACCCTTGAACAAGTGCAGAATCCTGAAAAACTAGTAAAACATTTGGAAAAAGCATGCTGTCACCCTGGCAATTCCAGAGAGACACAGATCACTGCAATGTGCTGGGGCCTGGCCCATGCCTACCAAGCCTTGTTTAACACTATTCAGAACCCTCAAGGGGAAGAGAAGGTCTCTGGATCTGACAACAAAATGGCACGCACTGCGGCTACTCCAGCCCC
>NW_008825308.1:1896125-1898335 GCF_000699105.1 Pygoscelis adeliae | reverse complement strand
CTGGTGACAGGCCCTGTGGCTGAACTAAAGAACCAGCCTGTGCCGGTATCAGTCGCCCCTGTACACAAGAAGAAATTTTGGAAGCGGAAGTCAGCTCGTTTAGTAAGGGAGGAAGAAGCTTCTCCTAAAAGGGAGCCGGAGGAAGAAGCGTACGAGACAGATGACCCTAGGGAAGGGCCATCACAAGAACAGGAGGAGGACAGCCGGCCACTGATCGAGGAGGAAGAAGAGGAAGAACTCATAAAAGAGGCAGTGACCACCCGATCTCTATCCCTGAGTGAGCTGCGAGATATAAGAAAAGATTTCAGCCGTCGTCCAGGTGAGCATATTGTCACCTGGCTGCTCCGATGCTGGGATAATGGAGCGAGTAGCCTAGAATTAGAGGGCAGGGAAGCCAAGCAGCTGGGATCCCTTTCTAGGGAAGGGGGCATTGACAAAGCGATTGGAAAAGGGACACGAATCCTCAGCCTTTGGAGGCGACTCCTGTCAAGCGTGAAGGAAAGGTATCCCTTCAAGGAAGATGTCATATGTCGCCCAAGCAAGTGGACCACCATGGAGAAGGGTATCCAGTTTCTGAGAGAATTAGCTGTGCTGGAGGTGATTTATAGTGACCTGAACAATGGACAGCTATCCAAAGATCCAGATGAAGTCAAGTGCACACGACCCATGTGGCGGAAGTTTATAAGGAGCTCACCATCGTCATACGCCAATTCATTGGCAGTGATGACCTGGAAAGATGGAGACGAACAAACAGTGGATGAATTGGCCAGTCAACTCCGGCAATATGAGGAAAGTCTCTCTACCTCCCTCGTCTCAGCTGTGGAGAAACTGTCCGAAAAACTGTCCCGGGAATTTCAGCAACTCAGAAACGATATGTCCTACTCCCCACCTGTGAGGACCAGTATCTCGGCTATTAGGAGTCAGCGTTCTTTTGCCCAGGAGAGAGAATATAAAGGGTACACACCACGGGGCACTCTATGGTTTTACCTGCGTGACCACGGAGAGGACATGAGGAAGTGGGATGGAAAACCTACTGCAGCCCTAGGGGCACGGGTACGTGAATTGCAAGGGAAAACAATCACAGAAAGAGGTTCTTCCAGGAAAATTGCTGCTCCAGTTTCCAGCGGGCCGTTCCCCAGACAGAGTAGAATGGCTGATTTTACTCCTGATGTTAATGAAGAAACTTCTGACTCGTATGTACAAGAAGTGAGAAATGAGTACTGTGATGAGTATTAGAGGGGCCCTGCCTCCAGCCAGGGGGAGGAAAGGGACAACCGAGTTTACTGGACTGTGTGGATTCGGTGGCCTGGCACATCAGACCCACAGGAGTATAAGGCTCTAGTAGACACCAGTGCACAGTGTACCCTAATGCCATCAAGCTATATAGGGGCAGAACCCATCTGTATTTCTGGAGTGACAAGAGGATCCCAAGAGCTAACTGCATTGGAAGCCGAAGTAAGTCTAACTGGGAATGGGTGGCAGAAGCACCCCATTGTGACTGGCCCAGATGCTCCGTGCATCCTTGGCATAGACTACCTCAGGAGAGGGTATTTCAAGGACCCAAAAGGGTACCCGTGGGCTTTTGGTGTAGCTGCCTTGGAGACGGAAGAAATTAAACAGCTGTCCACCTTGCCCAGTCTCTCGGAGGACCCTTCTATTTTGGGGTTGCTGAGGATCAAAGAACAACAGGTGCCGATTGCACCTGGGTTTGGCTGGGATAGAATTAATTTCCATCCTAGTAGCTGGTACAGTGCTGCATCTTGGATTTAGGATGAGAATAATGTTGATAACACACCGATGTTTTAGTAGTTGCTAGGTAATGCTTACACTAGTCAAGGACTTTTCAGCTTCCCATGCTCTACTGACTGAGAAGGCTGGAGGTGCACAAGAAGCTGGGAGGGGGCACAGCCAGGACAGCTGACCCAAACTGGCCAAAGGGACATTCCATACCATATGACATCATGCTCAGTATATAAACTGGGGGAAAAGCTGGTCGAGGGGGCCACTGCTCAGGGACAGGTTAGACATCAGTCATTTGGTGGTGAGCAATTGTTTTTGTTTTCCTTCACTTGTCTTTCTTGGTTGTTATTTCTCTCTATTTTTGTTATTTTCCTTTTCGTTTCATTCTTTTATTATTATTTTTATTATTATTATTACTATTTTACTTAATTTTATTTCAATTATTAAACTGTCTTTATCTCAACCCACGT
>NW_008825308.1:1889561-1896103 GCF_000699105.1 Pygoscelis adeliae | reverse complement strand
CTCTCCCGATTCTCTCCCCCATCACACTCCCGGGGGGGACTCAGCGAGCAGCTGTGTGGTGCTTAGTTGCTGGCTGGGGTTTAACCATGACAAGTATATTGTAAACCAATCTATGTTCAGCTAAATATATAAAACAAAATATGAAAAATATTGGCATTTTTCTGTGTATGTTTACGAAGCATGCAGTTTTCTGTCCTTGCAGACTTTCCTTCCTCTATTACTTGGACACAAAATCCACCTCATCTAACTTTCTATTGAAATTTAAATTTTATACACATATATGTATATCATCATCATCATCATCTCCTATTCTTCTGTCATGTTGGGTTCTTTAATGAGGGGACTAATCCTTCCCTGTAATACAATTTTAGTGCTTTTTCATGCAGGAACCTGAACACATACTCCGTCTACGTAGACATACTCAGGTTACTTGCCATTCATTGAGAGGACTACAGAACATTAAAGTGTAGTACTGTCAGCTTACAACACTTTAACACAGGACTTGCATATGTTTAGGAATTTCAAAAGGCTTCTGACAAGTTATAGAACTATAGTTAAAATGCACGAAATTACATTTTTACTTGAAAAACTTTACCAGAGAAAAAAACAATTGATGAGAAAGAGATGAACCCATAATGTGTGTTTTGATGACATTGAGGATAACAATTAAAATTTGATACTGGTAAAATTACATATAGATGTATGACATGGCATTTGATTTTCTGAATACAATACGTATGGGTAGTTTCCTGTGCTATCTTACCATTATTTATAATTCTTTTATTTATTTTGTTGACTTATTTCATCACCCATCACCCCAAAAATTTACTACTGTAACTCTAAATAGACTGGCTACCTTCTGGTTCTTTTTGCAAGTTCTGTTCACAAATGAGTTTTTGTCTGTTCTTCTAAATACTTCTGAATTGTTTTTCTGACAATTTTTGTGAAGATAAATTACTTTAATACCGAAATGAAGTACAATATTTATAGTATAAACCATATAAAATTAATGGTGTCATTACAAGGCTTTTTTTCCTTTGTTTTGGAGAATTAAAAATAAGACTTAGTTGGGACAACTGAGACTGAGAATCAAAAAGACAAAAAATTCTCTGATAATTCTCAATATACCTAACTCCTCCCAGGGTATATCAGAAAGGCAAGTAGCAGACCCTGGATTTCAGGAGGGTAGACTTCAACTTATTCAAGGTAGGCAGGTAGGCAGATTCTCATGTGAGGCTGCCCTGAAGGACAGAAGAACTTGGGAAAACTGGTGTTTTGTCAGGGACAACCTCTCCAAGGAACAGGGCTGTCCATCCATTTGCAGAACAAAATAGGCAGGCATAGTTGGAGGTCAGCTTGCCTGAGCACGAAAAACTTGACTGAGCTCAAATACAGACAGGAAGTGTGTGGCAGGTGGCTTCCTTCATGGAATATTACAGCATTGCCTGGGCATGCAGGGATTGATTTAGGAAAGTCAAAGCCCATCTTAACTTGAAATCAGCACTTATGTGAAGTTGTTTAGATCTATTTGACAACACCATAAATAATTTCCTGTCTTCCAGAAGACTTGCATTTACAGTCACTTTAATTCATGGATCTTGGGGTCATGAGTAAGGTCATTTTATACTCCAGTATTTTGATTTAAAAAAGAAAAAAGGTTTTCCAATAACAGATTAGTGTTTTAAGTGTGCTATTTAGTGCCACAGCAATGACAGACCCATGCTCATGATAGCTAAGCTTAAGTGTAGTATTTCAAGGTAGCATATGACTTATTTTATAAAATATATTTCCTTCCACATAAGAAATTAATTAGGTTATTTCCTTTTTTATTCTTTTTCACAGAAAACAGAAATCTAATGTTCAAGAGTTGTTAGCACAGTTCTAGTGCTAACAGCACTACTGCAGTGATGATCTTCTTTTCATAACTGATAGGGTCTCAGCCACAAGTGTACAATTTGGAGAGCAATTTGCTTCCTGGAAACCCAGTACAAAGTTTGTATAATTTTGTATAGGACTAAAATTACTCCTTTCCTCACTGTTGCTGGTAGAACATACTGGAGTCTTATAATACTTTCTTCTTCTCTATTCCTCTGTTTTCTCTAGGATAAATTGTTATTAATTTTGAGTTAAAGTGATTTACTGACAGAAGCAGGCTGAAAAAACTTCAGGAGTTAGCTAGATTAAGAATTATCAGGGGATTTCTGCCCTCTACTATGTGTCTGTCCACCATATATGCTCTTCTAGTTCTAGACTCATCTCAAGCCCATTTCAACTGCTTTTGTATGAAATGGATCTGTATGTTTATAGGGCAGTATTCATCCAGAGTATACTAAATTGCACACAAGCAAATGAAATACTATTCTAACAGCTGGAAAAATATATTCATGCTCCTTCCTGACTTCTTTATTTCACTCTTTTCCTAAGTTAAAAATGTAGATAACTAGAAACACTTATAGTGAAAAAAAAAAAGGGGGGGCACTAAAGGAAGAAACAAATGAAAGCATCCCTTAACTGTGAAAAATTGAACTTCAATCTAGGAGAGAGGCTGGTATTACTTGCATTTTTTGAGTGTTTTATTTTGTTACATTATTGTAATGAGTTCTGCCTTCTAAACAAGGGATAAAAGCTATCAAAACAAGACATACATTTGGTAAGAAAGAGCACAGTCTTTCCATGCTTCACAAATAATCCCCAAAGAAATATTCTGGGTGTAACAGAACTATTTTATCATCAACTCTGTCAAATGTCCCTTGAGTTATCACAATTAAATATCAGCCTTATGACTGACTGCAGATATTTCACCAAGAAAATGGAAATCTTTACTATAATGTTATAATTCATACTCTGATTCCAGCAATTGCTCTACTGTAAAAAAAAAAAAAAAAAAAAAGGGAAAGCTGTTACCTACAAAAAAAAAAAAAATATTACAGCAATTTCTTGAAGAAAAAGTTTGGAATAAATCACAAAAGTATGAATGTCAAATGGCTTCATGACTGTTTCACATATGTTCTCTATAGTGACATACTCATTAACTTCCCTTATTTTGCTGTCACTCTAAATTTACTTTCACATCTATTTTTGACAAATAGAACTGTACTTTTACATTAGGCAGATGAAACTGGAGTCAGATCCAAGGAAAAATTTAAGAACAACATAGGCTTTCCACATAGGCGACTGATTCAGTATTTACTAATTGGATGCACTTAGAGACTGCAAAAACAGCAGAAGACTGCACAGCAGGTAATTGTAGAATCATACTTAGCTAGTTTAAACCTCCTCACAAAGTGTCTTTTTGATAAGTTATTTTTTCTCAAATACATGGCTAAGGATAAAAGCTTATCTAGACTGATTCATTTAAAGTTTTTGGTTGCTTTTCAGTTTGATTTGATAAAATGTTTTGGACAAAGTGAGAAAACCCTGCAATTGAGTCAGTCATCAGAACTCTAATGACTTCAATTAGTTCCACTAGGCATGAGATTGGCCTCTGTTTTGTGCTTCTTATGCTTTGGAAACTTTTCATTTGTCAAATTGATTTTTAAGTGAACTACATGTTAGATGTCTTTCTAGCTACAGTGGTTGAATTAGGAAAGCTGTGTGGATTGACCTTAAAGTTGTTTCTCAACAGTAGCCCAATGTAGATGCCTTCTTATGAGAAGGAACTTTAAACAAAAGGTTACATTGGGGAGCTTACTTTTTTTGATGGTGAGATATGGTTCTGGGTCTAACACCTCAATCCATGTCTCAGAATTATTCCATTCCTGGAAACAACAACTCAAAATTGTCCAAAATTGGCGCAAAAAGATAGCAAAATAAATACAATCCTGAAAGAGCTACCCTAACGCAAAATGCATTTCCCACTTCTCCCACAGTGCCCTAATCTTTTGATACACAAGACTGAGGTGTTATAAAAGGCAAGTGGAAGCTTAGTGTGTTTTTTGTTTTGTAACATGAAATTTAAACATGTAAATCTTTTGGGGGGTTTTGTGCATTGACAGATATTTCTTAGTATTTCATCTGCATTTAAATTCTCTCTCTGTGGTTTTATGGAACAAACTAATCCCATACTTCCCAAGCATTTTATAGATTCTGTTAAAAACAAAATCCAGGCAAATATATTATAAGCAGGTATAATTCAGAGAAAACTTACTAACAACTTTATCCAGTTAATTGAACTGAAACAATGAAACAGTCAAAGAATAAGCCAGTAGGCTCAGATGATGAAACGTCTCAATATGAGTGGCTAATTGATTTGAACGATGAGGATGCCCATTAAAATAAATTACTTTGTTAGCTTATTTTGAAAGAAGTTAAGAAGAAATATGTTTTGGTTTGTATTTTTAATTTAAGAACTCAGGATGTATCCTAGATGACACAGTCTTATACAAGGTAATGAAACTTCAGGTGCCAATCCTCACTCAGACTTTTAGAGGTACCCCCCCCCCTTTGGAAATACTGAGCACAGAGCCATATGACCCATTTCCTAATGCAGGAGTGTAAGTAATGCACAGCTCAGAATAAGCACAAGCATTGAGTTTTCCTTATTTAACAGTTAAGTTTCTAACTTGCAGTCAACTGAACTAAGTCTATTTAAATTTTAAAGCATTTTAATCTTTCTGTATTTCTCACCATAACAGAAGAGACAGGCACACCAGAGGCACAAAAAACTCTTTATTTTATATATATATATATATTTAAGAATTGAGGTAGATGAGGAGTGTCAGGAAGACAGAGGTGTTGCATTAACCCCGATGCAAGTTAACTGGTCTTGAAGAAACACAAATTTTGTGCAAAGCCAAAAATTTATTGTGGGTTTAATTAAAGTCTTAGTAGTGTAGCTGAACAGATATTATTAGTCCAGTCACAATGGCATTAATCTTTAGGGTCTAAACTATACAGTTACTTCAAAGAAAGAAAACAAAACTTCACTTATAGTAAGGCTTTAAATTATTACACAGACACATACACACACATACACACATACTCTTTCTTCTTAACATCCTCACGTTTTCTCCAATGTTAGGTTCACCCTTCTGTACCCCTCTGGGACTTAGGGTCAAAGGCATCAATCTTCACTAAGAATGAGGTGGGGAGTATGGGTTTCAGAGGGTCATCAGGACCCCAACTCCTCCACAGGAGGAAGTATGATTTTGATAGGCGTGTTTATTCCTCCTCATTCTGGCTCTAATTTTATACATTTTCTAAAATCCTCTAAACTTTGTTCTTTCTTCACTGGTCTTCATTTCCACATAACATCCAAATTTATAACCTCTAAAGGCAGTTTTGCCCTGCTCCCAGTGTTACAGAATCATAGAATCATAGAATCATTTATGTTGAAAAAGACATTTAAGGTCATCGAGTCCAACCGTAAACCGAACACTGCCAAGTCCACCACTAAACCATGTCCCTAAGCGCCACATCTACACACCTTTTAAATACTTCCAGGGATGGTGACACAACCACTTCCCTGTGCAGCCTATTTCAATGTTTGACAGCCCTTTCAGTGAAGAAATTTTTCCTCATGTCCAATCTAAACCTCCCCTGGTGCAACTTGAGGCCATTTCCTCTCGTCTTATCGCTTGTTACTTGGGAGAAGAGACTGACACCCACCTCGCTACAACCTCCTTTCAGGGAGTTGTAGAGAGTGATAAGGTCCCCCCTCAGCCTTATTTTCTGCAGGCTAAACAACCCCAGTTCCCTCAGCCACTCTTCATAAGACTTGTTCTCTAATATATTCCTAAATATTCCTTTAATGTCTAATCAATTATTGATGAGTTGTTCACGGCCCTGGAGCCTCTGTCATCATCCCATCCACGCCTTTCAAGGCCTCTGTTATCATGCCTTCACTTCTCTATTCTGTGTTTTATTCTAGGGTTACAGTTTATTCTACACAGACTCATTTGGTTTTAGCATTTAATAGTTACAGACATATATCAAAATTATTACAAGAACAGGTGTTATGTCATACCGTTTTACAAACATAAGCTAAATCTAAAACAAATTAAGCAATAATCACCTGGATGTTTGACAACTACTGTTACAGCTAAGCCAGATAAATAAAGCTCCAGACAGGCCAAGACAAGTGCAGACACAGCAGTCCCTCAAACTCGCTGTCCTGAGGCCTTGGAGATTTTGGACAAAGCCTCTGGCTTTTCAATAGCAATGGCAATACCATATTCGCTCAGCTACAGGGCTACACAGAGAGAGGAATTAAGTCTGTTAATATCTAAAATTCGTATTTCATACTTAGGGTGCTTAGAATAGTGTAGGATGTGATAGGTTTTCACCATTCTAAGAATTATTTGTACATTTTAGCCGATATATATTTAATGTTAAGGTACAGAAATACTCTTCGGTGAATGTAAACTACAGCTCCTAACAAATGCGAAAACCTTTTGCCTGTAGAATCATGCTAGCCATTGTTGATCTAGTCAAGCCTCATATTTTCTGCACACACAAAAAAAAGGAGGAATAAACTACAGCAAAATAAGAATAGAAACTGCTATGACTGTCTATAGCTGTTTGAATTTTATTTTATTCTGGTC
>NW_008825308.1:1886211-1889541 GCF_000699105.1 Pygoscelis adeliae | reverse complement strand
CCTGCTGAGAAGAAAATGAATTCAGGCAAGTGCTTTATCTCCTAAAGTACTGTTTAATAA
Organism: Pygoscelis adeliae; assembly: GCF_000699105.1. Classification (NCBI taxonomy): domain Eukaryota; kingdom Metazoa; phylum Chordata; class Aves; order Sphenisciformes; family Spheniscidae; genus Pygoscelis; species Pygoscelis adeliae. Next base: position 1,889,481 of record NW_008825308.1, on the reverse strand, counting down.
AGGAGCAGAAGCACACAGATGGATTTTTTTTTTTGCTTTGTTTGTGAAAGAAAGGACATCAGAGAAATGTCTTCTGGGTAAGTCTGAAATGCACAGTGGTATTTCTAAGTATCTGCTAAAGGAACAGATTATGCTGTTCTTCCATTCTTCCCAAACATTTCCTGTGTAGTTAACACCAAGTAACTTCTCACTCTGTGCATATGAGTTGTTTGGGATCTATGTGTGCAGGAAGAGCAGGTGCATGGCCCAGGGGTCTGGAAACCAGGTTCCTAAACGCTAGTCATTGCAGCACTTAGCATTATGTCACCTACATCCCCTATGGCTCTTTTCCTAAATTAATGGAAAATGAAGGCAGGAAAAAGCATCTTAATATTTTCACTCAGAAGTTTAGAGAGAGAAATGAGATCTTTAGTTCAGTTTTATCACCCTTGAGCTGGCCTTAATCTTTCAGTCTGCAAGACCTGCAGACTGCCCTATAACTATCTTTCCTTGTATTTAATTTGTGTTCTTTATCAGTAAGTTTACTACAGTGAATAAAACTATAATTGTGCTTATCCATTAAGCAAGACAGTCTAACTAGATGTGTAGTGGGTGGCATCACTTAGGGTGGCATCACTAAGAATCGATGAGAGAACAACAAATTTAAATTCGGATTCTTATTTCAGATAATCTTTCCCCCATGATGTTTGTTGGGAAAGAAATGCCACTGGTCTTCCCTGCTGTAATTTGACAGAAACAAAAGAGTTATATTAGGAAATAGTATATTATATATCATTAAAACATGGAAAAAGTATTTATCAATCAGAAAATATTTTTTCTTTGTGATTTATGAGTCCTTTTAATGCTATCTACTATAAGTAGATATTTGCTTAGACTCTGTAAAAAGTTTTCATGAGGTTTTATAACATACTTCTTTATAAGACTGAAGGTAAAACAACCATGTACAACATGTAGAATGCCTAAAGAAATCCCAAATTCTTATGTATATACAAATATACAGATTAATTTCGTTCATATTTTTACGTATGATGTGATCCAAAGCCAACTGAAACTTGGAATTGCTTTCCATTGACTTCAGTGAGCCTAAAAGTATGTTTCTCAAACACATGAAATTATACACTGCCTAAGTGTTTGCAGACTAAAGTCCAAGGTTTTAAAACAGCTACTCTACAGTCCATAGTGTGAAAGTTTGAGATCTGTAGTAATGCCAGTTCAACTCAGAAATTACATTTCCTATGGAAATATTTTGTTTCTGTCTGAAAACCTTCTATTTTATGTAGTCATCATACTATATACTTTGATATACCTTGAGCAATTTTTACAATGTTAATTTAAAGTAAATTTCAAAGACGTTATTACAAATACTGTAAATGGACTGGAATCTTGAACTTGTACTTACAGATCTTGTTCTAAGACATTCTGTGGTTTTTTTTCCATCTAACTGCACATTTGGTAAACTTGTCTTGGCTAAAGTTTGTTATTAGGAGTAGGGGAGGAAAGTATCAGCATTGTCTCTAAAAAAACCCAGTTCATTTGAAGATTCTTGTCTTCTATCCAAATATACATTCAGATTAAAGTATCTCTTCTATAAAAATAGCTTTATATTTATGGTAATTAAAATATTCCCAGACAGTTCTGTGCTCTGTTCTTATAGAAAAAATATGTTTGTGGTAGCAAAGATAAGAATCATCTGGAGTCAGTTTATAATTGTGGGATAGTAAGTCATATTAACAATGAGAACTTTTTTAGAGTTAGCTAAATCTAAACTGTTTATCCTTCCACTAGACATGGTTGAATTATTGCATAATCATTTCAATGTTTCAATTTTTTATAAATCAAAGTACAGTGGCAAAAGACTAACAGAATTACTTCAGTATTTTAAACTTGAAGGGTTTTTAAAAATATAAATTGCATCTTAAAATCAGGCCTCTATTCAATATTTTACCATTTTTTTTGTGAGAGAAGTAATTTATTACTTTCTTATTTATTTATTTACTTTTATAAAAGTAATTTATTACTTATTTAATATATAAAAGTAACAGAGGGGAAGTGAAATTCTTAAGGTCACAAGATGCTTATTAGCAAAGGTGAGAATCAAGATTTCTTAGTGCCATTTCAATGTTTTACTGTTAAATCATGCTGCCTCATAGGAACAGAGGGGAAATGGAGAATCAACTATCAACTCTTTTCATGAAAAACTTATGTTCTAAAAAATCCCTATATGTAACATTTCCAAATAGCAATGCATCCCATACTGAATACTTAGTGAGTGTTAAACTGAATCCTAACTCATTCCTTTTTCAGTCCTCTTGATTCTCACAATGGCAAAACACTGGGTGACAGGAATACAATTAAAAAATATTCATCCTTAATTTTTTCCCTAAACATCTTTATAGGCCACAGCTGGAGGTGATTCCCTAAACATCTTTATAGGCCACAGCTGGAGGTGATTACGATGGACATTTAAGAAGCGCTGTCCATTCCACTACCTGTTCTGTATAGTCTTCAGAAACAGTAGTGAGGATTGTATGGTGATGATTGGCACAGCAACAGTGGTCAACTGTGGCATCATGGTGGTGTCAGCCCTTACCATTGTGGTCTCTCCCTTCTCCTTTGGTGGGAAAGGGCTCAGGAATGGCTTTAAGAGAGTGAACAGCTGTATTTGGTACTGCTGAGGCGAGCAGTTCTTCCCTGCAGGGCAGGAAATGGTTGGGTTGACCTTTTCTCCTCTGGCCATAATTCCTGTTGGTTTTCCTCTTAGAAATGAGTATAAACCATCTGTACAAGAATCTAGAGATAAACCAAATGATTATGGGAGACCAAAGATGAAAAAAAAGGTGGAGGGAGGGGAGGGTGTTAAAGTGTCATAAATGTAAAAATGAGGAACAACTGGTGGATACTGAGCAGAGAACCCTTGACGGGTCTAATGGTGTTCTACCTGGAGATAAGACAAGGAAAAAGCAAGTCTCACAGTTGGCAGGATCCCCTTTTTTAATCTATTCTTTCTGATGGAACATGGTAGTTGCCTAGGACTATAACAAGGTTGGTGAGAAATTCATTGAAACGAGATTTTTTAAAACTGCAGAGTGGCTTTCCACCTCCATTCCTATTTTCTGTCAGAATATAAACTGAAAAAAGATATTTTTTTTTTTTTTTAAATGGGAAACACTCAAATCAGCTGAGTCAGAAAGATTTAAAAACAAATCTTTTGTTGCACAAGTAGGGGTTCAGCAATTATCAGTGGATTTCTTCATTGTAACAAACACATTA
>NW_008825308.1:1851078-1886198 GCF_000699105.1 Pygoscelis adeliae | reverse complement strand
CTTCCGATCTCCAAGCTTTGTTCCATATTTCTCCTTACCAAGGAGTCTTTCTTTCTTTACCTACTTTACAGGCTGACTGCTTTTTAATCTTCGGTGTGTACCTGCTCCACTTTGCACTCCAGGGTATACTACCAACAGAGTTATCCTTAGTTACTCCAAAAACAGAACAACATTTTACTCTGCCTTACTTAGTCACAACTCAATTGTAAGGCAAGACAAGCAGGTGATTTTCCTTTCTGCTTCCCAAAGTTGTATTAAAAAAAAAAAAGTAATATTCATTACACATATAGTAAACTGTGCCAAAACAAATGGAAGCTATACCATCTATTGCACTGGGCAAGTATGCAGTGAAAAAAGGTTTCAGTTAACTATAGATAAAGAAGGACTACCCTGCAACAGGCTACAAAAACCACAGCCTATGCTTTATATGAAATATAAATAAGTGAAAGAGTTTTTGGAGAACCTCTGAGGGAAATTTCAGTATGATTCAGTGGGTTCTTGCATACAAAGACAAGAAGAGTTACTAAGTAGGAGAAATCAAGCAAATACAAATACAATCTGAACTTCTTGTTGTGAGCTGATAACTCTAGATGAGTATCTACTTTCCTCTCAGATAAAACAGATTTTGAACAGTTTAAAATAATACTAGACTGTACTGATTTGAAGGAATGTAAAGAAGGAAGGACATTAACTGCAAGTTTTTGCTCTTAAGATTACGGCAGGGAGATTCTAATGAATTGATTTACTGCAGAAAACTTATCTAGCCTTATTAGTCTTGTTCATTCCTTATCAGTTTAACAACGATATAGCATTGTCCTCTTCAAGAAATAAACATCGTTATTTAAAACCTCCTAGTACAATCCTTGCAAATTCCCATGCTGGGAAGGAACTGTTTTAGCAGACAGAATGATCCCATTTAACCCAGTCAAACTGCTTATGTCCTATAACAGGAAAGAATTCTTTACGAAGTAGCTTACTCCTCTTCAGTATTAGGATTATTCAGTTTTGTTCTGATGAAGAAGTTAAGCCAATAAGACCTACTGCAAATAATAATAAAAATATATTTTTTCCGAGATGCATTCATTTAAAGTGCAAAAAATCAATTTTTGATCTTTACAGACCACCAAGTCTCATCATTAATGTATAGAAGAATTATAAAATTCTGAATTACAAACTTCTGAAAAAAGTACAAACATGAGTTTAGTTCCTGAGGGGACTTTTAGCAGAATACCAATAAGTGCCCAAGTGTAATACTGAAATGTAATATAAATGTAGCTTAAGATAACAGCTCTGTGTGTCATAACATTAAACTTCTCTGAGCATGTGCTAGCAGTGAATTCTAAAGTTGTGTGAGAAGGGGGAGACACATAAATGGCCTGAGTCTGGAAGCTCAGAGAATGAACCAAACAAAATTTTTCACAAATTAAATGTAGCTTATGAGTAGTGCTGCTGCAGCCAGTAGGCAAGTATAATTTTGCAAATATATGTAATATCTGTTGTTCCAAACCTTTCACATATGTAAATTAATGAATGTGACAGTTCCTTTTCCCATAATAGTTATTTGACCTTTCCACAATATGTCCCCAAATGAGATGCAGAATTTTTTCACCAAACCAAATTATTTCTCAAAACATGATGCTTCCTATAACAAGTCACCTCAAAGTCAGAAATAGAATAAATATACCATGGATATAATCTTACAGTTAGCAGGCTGAAATTCTTGGTCAGTATAAAACCTTATGTGAAGCCTTGTTTGTTTAAGGGATAAGTTAAGACCTTCTGGAGTATATGGGAAGTTTCACTTCATCCAACTTTGGAACAGACCCTGACTTATCAAAATTAAATCATTGCTGCCGAACTCCTCTGTCACACAAAATATTCTGGCTGTCCTTTATGACTTTCAGTGTTTTCTTGAATGTTGACAGTACAGAAAGCTAAGAGAAATCTTTTATTCTTGGGAATCCAATTATTCCTATCTTTATAAATAAATCTTCCTTCCTTTCTCAGCTCCAGATCTTTCTCTCCTGGGGTTTTCATATCACTTGTGTTCCAAGATTTCAGTTTACAACTTCTCCAGTTCCTCCCTGATCCAGGAAACTTTTTCCAGTCTCACAGAAGCTCATGAATTCTCTAACAACTTTTTTTTTTCCCACAGCTTTCCTTCCATTTTAGGCCCTTAACTCATAAGCTGTTTTTATATTAGTAATTAAAATGAACCAGGGACCACTTTCTTGTCCTGAGGCAAATGGCAGAGCATAGTTAGTGCCAAGATTGCTAAACTCTTATTTTCCCTTATGCTATAACACTGAAACAATATATTACCAAACTTGGTCCATGCTGTCCTCTAACAGTGGAAGAGCAGATGGCACATGCTAAAACCATGTCTGGGAACCTCCTAACAATTAAGCCTAGCTGAATAATGGCAGGACTGTCCCTGTGCCCGAAATTTAGCTGTTTTTTCACCTTGCTCTCATGACTTCTCTCATATAGACCTACACAGGGATTTCAGATAGAATTTCCTGGGTTACCAGTCTTTGTTATTGTTACTGTCCTCGCAGAGTCTCTCTTGCTTAGTGTTGCCAAAGTTACATTTCCTTCCTCTTTCATGCTCTATCATATACCAAAGAATTCTCCCTGATTGGTACCTGCCCCTGGTTTCACAGCATGGGCCCTGCTCCTGTTTAGTGAGTGTTTCCCTCAAAGTTTAGTGTCACAAAGTAAAGGCTGGCATTTAGTTCTGGTAGTTCTTCTGCAGGAAGACATCCCCTAAGCAGCATTGCAGCTCACCATTTTTGCCACAGTAAAGCATTGAGCTCAGAGCAAGGACTCTGAAAGAATGTTATCTTTATTTTGGCAACAGACACTGTAGTAAATCCAGTGATGCTGTATACACATGGGGAGTGTTCAGTGGCGTGCTATCAAGCTTACTAACTTGTGAGGCTCAAAAGAGAGGAAATATCCATTACACTTCAATGATTTATTTAAAAAATAAGGGAGAAGAAACTGTATAAAATTAGAGCCACTATCTAGCACTGCATGTGATTTAAGAAACAAAATTAAAGAGCTCTTATTGAAATGAGTTACTGTACTCTTTGTCAGTGTGGACATGGAATGAACAGCTTGACCTGTAATTTGGCAAGATGTTTGAAAACCTGTTGGTTTTGGTTTTTTTTTACTATGACTTTGAAAGATATGTGCATATCATTTAATATCTATCATGCACTTTTAAGTATCAGCAAGTTTCTGGTACTTAAAAAGAACTATAGCTGTTAAGTTAACAGAACTAACTTTTACTTAGAAAGTATATTTCCAAGTATTTGTAACTAAATTAAATAATTCAGAAGTAAATTTGCAAATAATTTTTAAACAAAAGAACTGAAAACAGCAGTTTTACTCAAAGAATATACAGCATATTTTATTAAACTGGAGTAAAACAAAAATACCTCAAGTCACAAAAAAAAACAGTTAAGCTTCCCAATATGTCTACCAAGTCGTCTTACATATCAGAGCACTTTAAAGAATTCTTTGAAACACTGTTTAAAATGTTAATCTATACAACCAGGCAAGCATGAAATTAAACTATGTTTCCTCTTGGAGTTGAACTAGCACTGCCCCATGACTTGCCATTCTTTCAACATCATTCCAGTGCTATATGAGAAGACTGAAAGGTCTGAAAGACTGACACTTTTTGCCAAGTAAGAGGCACACCTATATTAAGCTTAAGTGGAAACACTGCTTGAAGAATCTCATCTTTATACTGTTAGTGCTATCTGTAGCCATAGGGTTTTTTTTTAATTTTTACTTTTTATGAGTATTAGTTTTTATTGTTTCATTTATGAAGAAGTCAGTGAGGTCTCCTTGAAAGCAGAGACAATTCTTTTGAAGCTTAGCAATAGGGCTGATATGCTAAATCGATATTTATAATGTTGGCATGAGTTGAGCAGTATGTCATTTCAATTATCTCTTCAAAACTGTTTCCCAGTTATTATTTAAGACCAGAACAGCAGCTGTAACAGAATATTTCTGAACCAATTTTCTACAGTGAGGTAAGAGCCTAGACAACAAAATGTAAGTGCTGAATTAAAAGCAGTGAACCATTAATAAGGTTTAACTGAGTAACAGTATAGTGCAATTATAGTGCAAAGTGAAAAGAAATATTGGTAGAGGAAAGCAGATGGTGAAAATGTTCCAATACTCCAGAGCAGAGCCAACTTTATTTTGTTTTACCATTTGCAGTACTTTTTGCACTGTAGCAATGTTGTTATTAATAAACAGTACTAGTAAAAACTGTTTGTGAGATTATAACCAAATAAATAGTTATCTTCAAACTACTTTATGCTCCAATAAAATTCATGTCATTAAGGCCTTTATCTGGAACTGTAAGTCTTTCCTTTTCTTTACTAATTGCAAAGAAGATAAAAGAATAGCAAAGACATTATTTCAAGAATAAACCTGTTTTGTTTTGTTTTGTTTTAAGTTACTATATGTGTTGTGTTTTTGCTTTAATTATCTCTTTTTCCATCTCTTGAAAACAACAGATAGCATACTAATTTTTCCCTCATAATTGTTGAAATTACAAAATCTCTGCTTGACACTAAGAAGAAACAGTGTTCTTTTAAATAAAAGGAAGTGGAAGAAATTACAAGTCAGTTTAAAACAGACAAAAATAATGTCTAAAAGTATCAAATATAATAAAAAAAGATAGGTATCTAAATTATATACAATTTTTAATTACTTGCCCAGAATGTTATTCAGACATTGAACTGATTGAATCAAGATGAACTGATTAAGGTTTCTCCTGAACAATGAACAATGTCTCTGCTATATATTCCCTACCTGAAATTACATAACTTATTTCAGATCTGCCTCATTTGTGTGTTTTTTTTCTGCCTGCACCCATTCCTCTCACCCTTTATTATATGATACTCCATCCAATTATTGGTTATAAACAACATTGATAGCAATAAAAAAAAAAAAATCACTCACAATTCTTGTGCTATTGTATTTTATCAAAATTACTTCCATTTCCAGTTTATCAGTTTTCTGGATATCATGCTCCAGGCCGCTCTCCATTTCCTATGATCTATATTTCTTTCAATTCAATTCTCTGTTATTTGCTAGTAATAGTACACTCCTATTTAATTTATTTCTTCCAGCTCTGTTTTTTTCATCTTCCATATGCAAAACAAACATTACAGGCCATTTCAATTATTCTTTACATTGTTTTGACATGGAGTACTCTCTCTATATACATACACATACACATACACTCACAGGCTCCACTTTGTTAAAATTAACATAGCAAAATTAAGTAACTGTGAATGTACCATACAATCGCAACGATGATCAATCTTCAGTAAGTTTCAGTTTCAATTTTTTGGTACATTTTTGTTCATAATTTGGTTTTTTTTGACGGGATGGTAAACTCCGTAAGATAATAGGCTATTAATTTTTAATTAACATGTCAAGCAACTTCTGCATTTTGCTATATTTTATATTCTTTGATAACATAATAAGAAAAAAACATAAAAAATACCCAAGAAGTTTCACTGTAATTCAGTTTTGATTAATTTCTTTCTTATTCCTTTTCTTCAGTTTCTTAGCATGCTGCTCTGTGGTTTGGACTGTGGCACTTGTCCACTACATCTCTTGCCAGTATGTTAAATCAAAACTTTTAGTCAGTTTTGTGATACTGCAGTTCAGCACAGTAGATAGGCACATCTGAACCAATGGAGATTGTTTTCCGTAAGGTAAATTCTGGATGAGTAAAAGAGAATGAATCTCTTTAATCCATTTTAATTTATAAGCACAATAAGGAAATGAATATTTTCAGCCAAAAGGTAAGTTATTCTGTTGCAGTCCATGATAAGCAGAATCATTAGAGGTGAGACAGGGTGTGTAGAACAGATACTCTGAAGTGATTCATGAATCACTGGTATCATTCTAATTTTTCCCATTATAAAAGTACATTTGCATAACTTAGAAGAAACAATTAAATGGAAATAAGAGGTACAAAATGTTGACATGGCCCCTCAAATGGAGAAATGCATGTTATCACTGAAACTGGGATAAGTGGGGAATGAACGCTCATCAGCTCATAAGAGAAAGTGCTTGTCACTTAGGAAATCAGTGCCCTAGCACTGCCCTAGCTTCTTTCTGTTACATTTTATTCCTTAAAGCTGGTAATTATTTCATGGTAGACAACATCACAAGAAAAAACAAAAAAAACCCAAACAATACCACTCCCCCCCCCAAAAAAAAAAAAAAAAAAGCAGGAAATAATGCACAGAAAGAGGAATCATAAATAGACAGCAGAACACTAAGTGTTGGAATTTAATGCTTAAGAAAATAGCTCAATTTGGAAAGCTCTAAAGTGTGTTAGGATTGGATTAAACCCTAGCTACATTTAAAAAGTTGGAAGTCTCATGACATATAAACCAACATTTTTTGCCTTTAAGCTTAAAGCAAAACTAGTATTTTCAACATGATCCTGTTCTTGCTTACCTTCCATGTTTATTCCAAAGGAGTCAACTCTCAGTCTATCTATATATATGTACATAAAATCATGTTCTGCCATTCTGGCAATGTAAATGTACCAAACTGTGGAAAATGTTCTGTCCAAGATCATTCTTTATACAAAAGGTTTTGCTACAGTAATACTGTACTAGAGGTGTGGACAGACTCTGCTAATGAAATATTCTCTTTAAAGAACTTATGGTAACAAAGGTGTTACTAACCAGAACATGAGTGACATTTGTTTTAAACTACCTGGACAGTCTGGAATAGAAGAATATAAAGTTGCTCCAAGTACAGGACTGATGCCGTGGAAACTGATTCTCATTTTTTTCAATTTTTCCACTTTTTTATCTTACATCTCCCTTCTTCATAGATGTTTTAATAATTAAAAACTTTACCTAAATCAGTGATAGAGATATAATAGCCAGATGTACTTGCCAAAAAAAGTATTTATTAGAAAATGAAGTTTTTCTACAAAATCTCTGCACATTTTTTTCTGATCCTGTTAATAAAATATTTTCAGAAAGGCTAGTGGCAGTAGTAATGAGACTTGAAATAAAGGCTTATAGATATTATAATTCCACTTTATCTTTTTATGACATCTTAGTGCTGTAGTAGAGAGCTGTTTACAAATAGGCAGACCTCTGATTTGCCTCAGGAGAAAAGAAAACCACCAACTGTTGCTGGAGAAATAGCTTAAGTAAGACATTTTATTTCTATCAGTACTGTAAGGAGTTGCAGTCTCCTGAAGCCTAATTCAAAGATTCGTATTACATGCCATGAGTGATCTTTCATTTTAATTTCTTTTTTCTTTTAAAAGTTTGCTATTTAAATGTCAAATTAAAAGAAGGCAGCAATTTTTTCGTTGTTAACTTTCAGTGTTGAAATAAGAACTGCATAAAATAAAAATGTAAAATGTCTTACTAGGTCTTAATATACTATTTAAAAATGCAGGATTCTATTGGATTAAGGACTCATTCTTTAAACAGCCACTCAGTCTATAAGAAACCTCTAGTATAGGAAACTGTGATTTAAGAATGGGAAGTATCACCATTCACTAGCAAATGCAGATGTCCAGAAAATTTAATGAGCTATTTGAGTCAGGAGAATCATATTCTCACATAGGATGATATGAAGTTGATCTGAGTTACAGCATTTGCAGTGAATGGATACTATCAGGTTCAGTGTAATCACCGAGCCAACAACTCTTCCACTAAGTCTCTGGTTTCCTCTTATTGGCGAACATCCAAGACGGAACATTGCTTCTGTTGGACCTGTTTCTTATTTCTTAGGCAGAACAGGGTAATACAGTAATACTACTTCATTTGACAAGCAATTTTGGTAAATTTATCATTTTTTTGTTTTTTCTTCTTCATCCTCGCTTTCCTAGAATTAAAAATTAGTGATATAGTTTCAGAGTTCCAGAAGGAGAAGTTTTCAGTGCTTCAAAGAAGGGAGAAAAGTCAATAGCTGGTATTCCTAATATCTTGAAAAAGAGTTCTTTGTTTCACTTATTCACACAAAATAATTTACAATATGAGAGCTTGTTTAGGCTAATTTAAGCTCTGAATTATATTTTAATTTTTACTACGTATAATAAGACCTTTAAAAAACATGAATGGTGATGGAGTTATTTGATTTTGTTTTCTTTAATGAGTCTCACATTATCTGTCAGCTACATTTTGCAATATATGACTAAAATTATTACTATTGAGATTAAAACCGTATGACTACCCTCCCCTCTGGATTACACACTCAGCCTCTTGTTTTCTGCTTTCAGTGACTTATTCTGTTCAAACTAGATAAGCACCTTTGAAGCTTCTTTGAAAATTTATTTTTAGGAGTTCTTTTATGGAGAAAAATAAAGATATTTTATAGAAAAAGTGGGGCAATCCAAAACAATATTAAATGTCTGTGTGCACGCTTCAGTGTCATTTATGTAAGTTTCATATATTTTATTAATGAGACCTTTGCTTCCTTCTCCATTACATGTTAATTCTGCTTCACTCTGTTTGACAGCAAAGACAACCTGTTTGAGATTCAGAGTAATCTGTAAGTCAGAGGGAAATCTAAGAAACAAACTCTGGAAAAAATATAGTTTCCACTTTTACAGTTTTGTCAATGTCAGTTTAAATGGGCAAGACTTTGAGATGTTGACATAAATTAGCATTTTGCGTACTTAGGGAAAGTTCCCCACTGAAGATGAGCTAGAGATTGAAATGCTCATCAGGTTATTATGTTGCATACCAACATCTTATAGACAGAAAAAGTGTCAAAAGTTTTGAGCTGCAGCAGTGTTAAACTGATGAAGACTTTTTAAATAAAATCAAGCTTTGCATAGTGCTTCCTGTAACTTCCTTCTAATAGACACTGTTGGGGACTTAAAAAGAATAGGGATACCCCAGTGCCACAACAAAGGAGAAGGAACTGGAGAGGTGAAGTCCCTTTATACTTTTCCTCATATTTCTTTGTGTATCACCTTATCTTAGCCTACAATGATCTAAAAAAAAAAACCCAAAACAAAATAACAAATTAAAGGGAGAGTGGAGACACATGACCCAAAACAACAAGAAAAGGATCATTTTGGAAAATGAAGAACAAAAAGAAAATTGAAAAAAAAAAAATTATATTTAAAAGTTAACATGTCTGAAAATTCCAGGGAAGTATCACTGTGAAGTAAATTTTGGAGAAACCTTTCCTTCCACAGGAAGAAAAAAAAACATTTTCACTAATAAATAACTTGGGTACTTATAATAAATATATGACAATATAAATACATGAACTACTATTTTTGGGAGTTTTCACTTGATTCTGTAAAAGATGTGCGACTAGTGTATAATATTTATATATACAAGGCTTTGAATATTATAACATTTACCTTTCACTGATTTCCTTCATGTCTTTCTTCTGGTCATGTGTTTTTTACTTTTAAAGCCATGTTTATTCCAAGCCATTCTTGTATCTTCAAATCTTTGCTTCACATACGGTATATCACATTTCTTAGGCTTTTTTGTGCATGGATCTGTGTGCCAGATGTTCTAGGGTACCTTTCCATTGTCTCTATTGATGTATTCTTTGCATTCATTTCAACAGACAGCTGATGTCTGGGAGTGTGTATTATATGCAAGAATCATTAAACATATCTTCTTACTCACAGATTCAGAAGAACATTTGAGTATTTGATGTGCTAATCAAGAACTGGAAGCAATAAATGCACTTAGAATTTCCCATCGGTAAGTTACACCGTTTAACCAAATGTTACAAGAAATTCTTTTCCTTATGCTTATTCAATATAGTTTGCACCCTTTGCGCTTCACCTTGAGCTACAGGTTGAAATAAAACGTGCCTGCTGATATTGTTCAGTTTCACATGGTTTAATATAACTACAGAACATTCTAAGCTATTCGAATGTCATGGGAATACTGGAGGAGTTTGGGCAATTATTTTTTTATATATAAATTAGGGAAATTTTCATCCCAGTTAATAGGTGATAGCCACACTGCAACCTGTGGAGGACTCCATCCTGCAGTAGGTGGATATGTCCTGAAGGAAGCTGCAGCCCATGGAAACCCCACACTGGAGCAGGCAGGAACTGTGGCTCATGGAGAGGAGCCCACACAGGAGCAGGTTTTCCGTCAGGACCTGTGAATCCATGGGGGACCCATGCTGGAGCAGTCTGTTCCTGAAGGACTGTACCCTGTGGAAAGAACCCATGCTGGAGCAGTTCTTGAAGAACTGCAGCTCATGGGAAGGACCCATGTTGGAGAACTTCATGAAGGACTGTCTCCTGTGGGAGTAACCCTACGCAGGGAAGGAGCATGAGGAGGAAAGGAAGACGCGGCAGAGATGAATTGTTATCAACTGACGGCAACCCCTATTCTCTGTCCCCCTGCACCACTTGGGGGGAGGAGGTAGAGAAATCATGAGCGAAGTTGAGCCTGGGAATAAGGGAGGGTTGGGGGAAAGGTGATGTTTGTTTTTTTTTTTTGTTTGTTTTTTTTCTCACCATCTTACTCTGTTTTTAATGGGCAATAAATTAAATTAATTTTCCCCAAGTGGAGTCTGTTTTTTCCTATGGTGGTAGCTGGTGAGTGATGTCCCTGTCTTTATCTTGACTCACAAGCTTTTCCATCTTATTTTTTCCTCCTGTTGTGTTGAGGAAGGGGGAGTGAGAGAGTGGCAAGATAGGGGGTTTGGCAGCCAGCCAAGGTCAAACCCACCAGAAGGTATTACACTTTTAATAAAAATTCTTCTGGACTTATTCTTTAAAAGAGTTTTAATTTCTTAAAGGGAAAAACTATTTCTTTACATACTGAAGACCACATGCCCCATTTCAGGGTTGTTTTTCAACATTAATAGTGGCACAAAGTATTCAGATTATCCTTGCACAAAATAGGAGCAATTCAACACCTTATTTATGAGTAATTCTATATTTTTAATTTCACAGCCTTATAAGTCATTACTGGCACTGGAAAAAAAAGATCAGCTAAAGAGCTTCAGCAAAGGAAATATTGCATTGTCAGTGCATTACTGCTATCATAGTATGAGTGCAATAGGGTTGCTGCAAAAATAGAGTGTATGTCAGGTTGACATTATATGCTGAAATTAGGCAATAAATACTTTACTTTTTTTGGTCGTGGGGATACAGGAGAACCACTAGGCCTAAAGAAGTGATACTCTGTTTCAGTGCACTCCTGAAATGTCATGGAACTGGCTCCCACTAAAGCTTACCTCTACCTCCACAGAGTAGCACCTCTTGTGTTCTGCTACAGACGAACATAACACTGATAATGAAACAATGACCAGTGAGAAACTGTTTGGGTCTTATTTAATCAAGTTTAAAAAGAAAATGTACTGAAAGGACATGTATTCTATATAGAGGTAGTTATTCACCAAGTTGTGTGGGGATTAAATTGAGCTACTCCAGAAAATAAGCAAACAAAATCCTTATTTGAAGGAGATTGCAGTTTGTAGAAGTGACATTCATTCTGTCATAATTTAAATCCAATCAACAGACAAAATGAACATCATTTTTAGGGTACTTTTATACCCGCACACCACATTTTCCCTGCCAGATTGAAATTTCTATAGCAACTTCAGTCTGCTTCTACCAGATAAGAAAATACAGTATGTATATTCAGTCTCTTTCACTGTGTAAAACAGTATCTTAGTTATGCTCCCATGCTGCCTCTCCAGTCCCAAATGCATATTGCATTGTTTCCTTAAGCTATGCATATATAATAACTATGAACACAAATTCTTAATTGTGTAGAGGTAGATTTAAAATTATGTTTATGTTTTATGGGGGTTTGGTTGTTGCTTTTTTTTTTTAATTAGAGATGGGTATGGTTTGAGTACTACAGAAAGCTGCAAATGTAAAATTTGAATGGTAATGCATTTTTATTTGTATATGTAATTAACACTATAAGCCTAAAATTAATCCAAAATTAAAAAAAAAAAAAAAAAAGAAGAAAACTTTGCATCCCTTAGCAAGTTTATAAAAAGTTTAAATCTGGACTGGTTTCTTGTATCTGATGTAAAAGTAATTTAAAGTAGGTTTCTGATATAACCACTATCCAAACCTTGACTACTGTAGGTTGAAAATTACAGCGTGATTTTTACAAACTACTTTTCATTGCCCTGTGTAATTTGATATGGCAGTCCCTGCAAAATAAAATTTTTGGTGGAACTTTAAGAACAGTAAAATAACATAACAGCTTGTCCTGGTTTCAGCAGGGGTAGAGTTAATTTCCTTCCTAGTAGCTGGTACAGTGCTGTGTTTTGGATTTAGGATGGGAACAAAATTGATAAGGCACCGATGTTTTAGTTGTTGCTAGGTAGTGCTTACACTAGTCAAGGACTTTTCAGTTTCTCGTGCTCTACCAACTGAGAAGGCTGGAGGTGCACAAGAAGCTGGGAGGGGACACAGCCAGGACAGCTGACCCAAACTGGCCAATGGGATATTCCATACCATGGGACGTCATGCTCAGTATATAAAGCTGGGGGAAGAAGAAGGAAGGGGGGGACGTTTGGAGTGATGGCGTTTGTCTTCCCAAGTAACCGTTACGCGTGATGGAGCCCTGCTTTCCTGGAGATGGCTGAACACCTGCCTGCCGATGGGAAGTAGTGAATGAATTCCTTGTTTTGCTTTGCTTGCGTGCGCGGCTTTTGCTTTACCTATTAAACTGTCTTTATCTCAACCCACGAGTTTTCTCACTTTTACCCTTCCAATTCTCTCCCCCATCCCACTGCGGGGGGAGTGAGCGAGCGGCTGCATGGTGCTCAGTTGCCAACTGAGGTTAAACCATGACACAGCTGTTAAGTATTTTTTTGCTGCAGAGAAATATTTACAGTTACCAATTCATACAGTATTTAATTACTTCTTGTTGTTACATACCAATAAAAAGAAAATTTATTCTGGTATACGCAATAGCCCCATGAATAAAACTTTGTATTATCTGTTTAGAATAACAGATTCATTACTGCTCGATTAATCAAATTAACTCAAGCGAATTTCAGATGTTTATGATAATCAAGTATTTCTCACATGCTGCCATTTTTAAAAAGAGGCTTTTAGAAACCTGAGGGTGACTGTGTAGGTATTAGTGTAAGAAATCCTCCAAATAAAAGTCAGATTACTTGAGGCAGCAGGGCTAGTATACAAAGTTATGTGAAATAAACAGTGAAAAGGAAGCATGTGAGGGAGAAGTCAAATTCACAAACACCTCTCGAAACCCAGGTGAATGCCCTGACTATTGGAAAGGCTCTTCTGAAGTGAGACCATGCCACTTAATACAAAAGCTCTTTCCTTCCATAAAGGAAAAGACCTGACTTCTGGTCCATGCTCCTAGGACAGTTTATACGTTAAATGGAGCGACTGCTTAATATAAGATTGATAAGCAGTCTTAAGAACATAGAAAGCAGGTATTTTCCCTTCTACATCAGTAGTCCCAATCATCAACCTGCAAAATGAAGCTTTCACTGGCTGGTAATTAAAACAAAATAGTGTCCATTCTCTGGACTGGAGAGCAAGTAACTCAACGCTGGTTGTATTTGTAATGTGAAACTTCCCTCCCTTAAGGGCAGAATGGTCTAATCTATATAAGTCACTGATAAAAGCCTCTAGACAAATGCAGTTCCCTTAGCCTGCTTGGTCTTCTGCTGGGAGAGTATGTGATACAGGCCAAAACTATGATAGGAATCATCATACAAAGAAATGGTATGAATAATGGCAGGACAATGCTAAAGCTCGGTTCATTTTCTCTCTTTTCCTCGGTCCCTCCGTACTTGTTTTCTTTTCAAGAATACCCTATTTGAAGACAGCCTATAATTATAATTTAAAGTCCCTTTTTGAAGCAATAGGGCGTAAACTAAAGGGTTTTTTTATCTGAGAAGTACACTTGTAACTGAATGGTTGATTAGTATTTATCAGGAAATACTAATCCTCCAGTGATTTTGAAATAAAAGATTTAGCTTAAATTACTTTTTCTTTAATGATCAATAGTCTCGAGAATATTCTGAAATGTTAGTCCTGGTTTGATATATGTTCCTAACACTGAAAATCTTGAGCTCATCTCATAGGAAGACTGCAAAGAATCCCAGAGCAAAGTCACAGAATCATAAAATCATTTAGGCTGGAAAAGACCTTTAAAATTATCGAGGCCAACCGTAAACATAACACTGCCAAATCCACCACTAAACCATGTCCCTAAGCATGTGATACTACATGCATTAATATGCCAATATGCCAAATTAAATCACAGAACTATTAAAAAATGAAAAGCATAACAACTAAGACATGCATTTGAAACAAAACAAAAAAAAAACCAAAACATGATTCGAATTCACAAGGGTTTTTTTTCCCTGTTTGTTTTACAGTACGAGGCTCTCTCTATTGATTATCTCAGAGTATAGATAAGTCAAAGAAATCTAACATGACTAAGCAAGTAACATTCAGCCTTTTCACATACCTACTTTTGTCTTCATTGTATTGTGACCAACTGGATGTTCACAGAGACCACCCAACAAATAGATCACATAGTAAAAGCTATGGTATATACAGTGGAAAACAGAATATGACTTGTTTGGTCTCAATGTCAAATCATTTTGTGTCACACTACCTTACAACATATTTTTAACAAGATTTAGGTGATTGATAAAAAACATAGTTAATAAAATAAAACAGGCTAAAACACATGGATGAGGCAAAGCATCTGATTAATATGTGTAATAACTTGCATGTACCTATGCCACAGAAATACTGTCAAATTATTCTGTCTTGAGACACTGTAATTAATACTCATTTACTATATGTATCCTATAAGTGTACTTGAGAGCAATATTATTAGCATGGAAACTGTTTATAGGTTCAGACATAAAAATTCACATCTCATGCAGAAGTGGTTAGAAACATGAACTACAAGTTTGAAGTTATTTTTTTCTTAAATCATTCATCACACTAATATGTGATGCAGGAGTCTCGCCAACATCGAAAGAAACATTTTACAAACAGTAAAGAACAGAATTTGTCCCTAATGGTTTCATGTCAGAAAAACATAAATTATTCTGTGGATAGTTCAACAAACAGCTCTGTTTTATGTAGATTTCAGTAATAAGTAATCGTTCTTCTAAGTTATTTTTCTTTTTTAAACTTATATTCACTGTCAGCATTACACATAGCATTTCACTTGTGTTCATGCTTTACCTAGTGAACTATATTAAGTTCTACTACTGCAACATGTAGTCCAGTTTTATTTCATGCAGTTATTGTTTTCAATTTAGATAAGTAAAAATATACTGTTCACTTAAACACCATCCAACTGGGGTCTATAGAGAAAATTGTTGGGAAGCCAACTGGAAAATATGCTGTTCACTGAAGCCTTAAATGTTTGGATTTTTTTTTCTAAATGAGAGCAATTAAAATGAAAGAGTTTATCTAGGACATTACTTATTCCCATTATTGTCCATGCTTTTTGGCAGGCATCTGAAAGATAACAGCTGAATGAATACTTACAAGTTTAATGGGTACAATTTCTCAGTGAAAAGGTCTCATTATCTTGAATGAAATCAAATTAAAATGAAATAAAATGTGAAGAGCAGCAGCATATCAGTTATAAAAATTTAAAAAATGGGCTCAGAAAACGTGAAGACACTTATGGCTGCTATTTTTTCATTGTATAGAGTTATCAAAGAAACCAGGATGGAATTCAAGTAGTGACACATTTGTTTTTTTTCAATGTATTTCAAATTCATCCTAAACAGCTTTGTAACTTATGTGGTAAAGTATACAAAGAACACTTGCAAAGGACAGTAGATTTTGTTTTCTGCCATCTCCAGGCCACAATGGACAAAATTTTAGAAGACAAAAGTTAACTTTAGTAGTCTTTTTGACCATATTTGATATGCATAACATGGACTAGAAGTGACAGAGAAACTTGCCAAATGTAGTTAAGGAGGAATATCGATGAAGTGCTTCTAGGGGAATGACTACATGTGTTATCAGTTAAAAGTGACTGTTAGGATATAATATCTAAAATTCCTGTTTTATTCTCATGAACACGAGGAGACTAGTTAGCTGTGGATTTAACAGAGGGCTGCAGTGCATTGCCACCATGAATGTGGTAGTAAGGCGCAAGATCTGGAACATTAGATGTGGTCACAGCTATGCATCCTTCTTCCTCTCCCATTTAGGCTGGGGATGTGTTGATCCAGGAGGCAGTTTATATTTCCTGCTATCATTAAGACAGGCTCTTGGCATGCGGGTCTACAAGAATGAGACATCCTCTTAGCACATCTTTAAATGCATCCATTCAAATATATTCTGATTATCCTTTAATTTATATCTTAAGTGTAAATAAATAAATTAATATATTTTTCCTGATCCTTTAGGAGCCAGCCAAAGTAGATGAAAATCTTGGAAGCTTTTGAAAGTGACTCTCAGTGTGACTGATGTTCATATACTCCAGATTAAAGGAAAAGAAATAAACAGAATAGTCTATTTTCTCTTCTCCCTTGATAACAACTCTCATAAAATTATTATTTTTATTTATATGACTTTAAATTAAGTTTTTAATAGTTATGTTGATAAGTCTTTTTGTTCTTTAAAGTTTATTCACAAGAAACAATTTCAAAATAAACACATCTGTGCTATGCTGTTGTATCAGTTTAAATGACAACCTATCACACAAGAATTTTAAGTTTGCTTTGACTTTTAAAAAACAGTACGGCAAATATTGCACTGAAATATTTACTATTATTTACCTGCTAGGCTTTAAACATTGTGGAAATTTTCTTATATTCTGCAATATCTGCTGAAGACCACTACAATTCTGGAAGTTTATATCAAAAGAGCAATTTAAAGTATGGATTTATTTCAGATTGCTATCAGCTACAAGTCACTCATATGACATTGTCTAAAATACAGCAGATGTTTCTGGTAGCTCACAGAAAAATGAATTTATACTAGAATAAATGCATGAAAGGGGTTACTAGAATAATGAGATGAGAGGCTAATAGGTCTTTGACTGTTTATGAGATATAACTGCAATCTATACATCTACAAATGATGGAAGGTAGCTATCCAAACTAAGAACAATCTTGACAGAACAAATGGATATAAACTGTCCATGAATACCTTCAGACTGCAATGGACAATGTCCATCCATCATATAGTGATGTTCTATACCAGCTTCACTGTCAGAGAAGTACAAGCAAAAAAAAGAGTAGCTACATTCAAGCCAATGTTTGATGTATCTTGAAAAGGATTACACACTGTGATTGTCTTCAAGAGCATGGAACTCACCCAGTGATCCAAAAGTAATATTAGTACTATATTTCTATATATTGATTTTAAGATTTAACTGAGATCCCTGAAGCACAGAAGAAGCATTTTCAGGAAGACTGCAAAAAGAGAAGAAAAAGGAGAAAGATCAGTTCCATTGAAAATGAAAGTGAATATCTGTATAAAACCACATGGGTGAAGTAATTATAAAAATAACCTCTCTCAAGCACCTGTCTGAAAGCTCAGCTCAATCTTCACTGTACCACGGGAACATCTGTGAACTAAAAAAATTGTCCAGCTAGAGAGACTGGAAGTTTTATTTGTATTTGCGTATGTATTTGTATTTGCACATGTATTTGTACATGAACATGTATATGTATATAATTGCAAGCAATACAATATGCTTGATATATCTTCATCAGAGAAGTAATTATCCACAATAAACTGTTGAAATTTAGGTTATCTGTAATATGTTGACCTTTGTTTCATATTAATACTCAAGTAGGTTAACACAATAAGAAATTAATTTTCTCAACAGAACTATTGTGTAAATAAATGAGAAAATAATGATACCCTTTAGGGATTCCAAAATTAAGGAAGTGCTTTTGAAGGAAGCTGATAAATATGGATAAAATTATTTATGTGTCCATATATATTCTGTCAGTTTGCAACTTTGTAGGGTAAAATTTCATACTTAGGAAAGAAATAGATGTTAGCTATACAAACCTTTATTTCCATAGGTGTTACAGATTATTACTGCCGCTAAACACTTGTAAAATACATATATATTTAAGGTTTTTGCATCTTTCTGCAATGTATCAATAGATTCCACATGATATTGTATTGGGAGTATTGTGGAAGATACTGTATTTGAGAAATCAGTGATCTCAGGGAAGCCACATCACCCATATTAGGCCTAATAACCCCTGTGTGAGCATGACTGACCACTGTATAGCCTTACCTATGTAACAATGCCAGAAAACATGCTGGGATGACCTGAACATACGCTGTTCCTGGGTCTACTTCCTGGATACGTGCAGCTGGATGTGCTCTGGTGGACAGAAAGAGACAACACTCCTATGTATCAAGACAAGAAAGACAATTATGTTTGTTACACTAAATAAAGGGCACCATGGTATGGGAGGCAGACCGAACCTCTCCGTGGTTGGGAATGCTGTGTAGCGTGCTTTGGCTGTCCACCGGGCATCTGTCCAAAGCTGCATGAAAGTGGGGTTCGCAACATCTGAAGGGGTGTAAGATTCACTCACTACCTGTGTTTCCCTTCTTATTTCTATCTTGTTATTAAAGAAATTTTACTATGCTGTTATGCCTTCTTTATTGAGATCTGGAAAGAAACCTGTACGCCCTTCAGGGCAAAGCAGGTAACTTTCATTTTTATAGAAATTGTTCCTACATTCATATAAACTATTTTCCTTTATACATTTGTATTTTTATTTCTTGCATGTGATATTTAATCAGATACTTAGAGTTCTTTTTTCTGTAATAAGTAAGTTACTATCACTCTGCTTTATACATATTATTCACTATTGTAATTGGAAACCTCACAGGAAATGAAGCATGAACTGCAGAACAAAAATGTATTGTGAAGGAAATAATACAAAGTTCCATGCCAGCTAGGTAGACCAAAGGCATAGTTGGTTTGGTTGGTTATTTCTCTTTCAGATGCTTGTCCTTCTTTTTTAAAATCTCTGCTTATTCTATGCTTGTGCTTCTGCTATATCCTTACATTTGTCCTTTCTTACAATTAATCTTCCTCAATTCTCTTTTATCATCTCAGAAGGTTTTTTTCTTACTCTTACTCTGTTCAACCAGATAAAATCAGCATCAATTATATGTGCATCAACTGATGCACATGAATGCATGCGTTTGATAACTCTATTTTACCATAAGAAGTCTGAGATTCTCCACTTTGTTATTTAAACAGCAAATTTCTCTTTTGCAGTATCAATGGAAAATGCTATTCTTATGGCCCAGTTTTGCACACATGCACCATCTTTTCCCCCGTTTATTACAAATATACAAATAGTTATCCTGAATACAAGAAGATGAAAATCCAGGTATCTAAATGTTTCTCACTTAAATCTAGGAAATCCTTCTCCATATCAAGGGAAAAAAAAGTGCTGTCAAATTGATGATTCACATGAATCATCTGTCTTCTGTACTGTGAGAGCAGTGCAAAAGGATGAACTAATTAGTCCTGCACCTCACTGTCTATTAGGAGCTGGACAGGTTAGGATCTGTGCTCTGAGGTATTGTTTTAGTGTCAGACTCAAGTGTAATGCTCTGTTTTTCCATGCTGCCTGACTGAATAGGACACAAATTAACTTCCAAGCCCATTAGACATCTCCTACCATGGTTATTGTTTACTATGTATAAGCACAGTATTCAGAATTATGGCAGCATTCTTTGTCTGAAATCTTCTCAGTTCAAAACTACACAAAACTATTTTCTTTAAAGCACTTGTTTAGCACAGTTCTTTGAATACAATAGTAAATTGAGATTCAAATATTGATGTAGGTTAACCATACTAAGTTATGCCACTATCAGTTTGTGGCATGAAAATATTCACCATAGAAACATGTAGCTTCTATATGCTCCTTTCTATTCACACTGTATACCCTCACTTTAGCAAGACCTTTGATGCAGTTTCCAATGGTCTCATCACCAGGTTGGTGAGATATGAGCTGGATAAGTGGATGGTGTGGAAAACTAGCTGGACTGCTAGACTCAAAGCGATGTGATCAGAGGTGCAAAGTCCAGCAGGTGACAAGTAACTAGCCCTTCAGGGATCAGTAATGGGATCAGTATTGTATATTATCTTCATTAACAACCTAGACAATGGGGCAGAGTGCATTCTCAGCAAGTTTGTGGACAACACCAAATTGGAAGGAGTGGTCAGTACACTGGAGGGCAGGGCTGCTATTCAGAAGGACCTGAATAGGCTGGAGAAATGGGCTGACAGCAACTTCATAAAGTTTAGCAAAAGTGAATGTTAAGTCCTGCACTTGGGGAGGGATAAATAACCCCATGCACCAGTACAGGCTGGGGGCCAACTGACTGGAAAGCAGCTCTGCAGAGAAGAACCTGATTGTCATGGTGGGCAGTAAGGTTACCATGAGCCAGCAGTGTGCCCTGGTGGCAAAGGTGGCCAACAACATCCTAGCTGCATTATGAAAAGTGTTACCAGCAGATTGAGGAGGTGATCCTTTCCCTTTCCTCAGCCCTTGTGAGGCCACATCTGGACTGCTGTGTCCCGGTCTGAGTTCCCCAGTACAAGAGAGACATGGGCATAACAGAGGAGGTCCAGCAAAAGACCATGAAGATAATTAAGGTATTGGAGTATCTGTCATATGAAAGTTAGCTGTGAGACCTGTGACTGTTAGGCCTGGAGAAGAAAAAGCTACAGGAAGATGTTATTGCTGTGTACAAGTTCCTGATCAGAAGATACAGAGAAGATGGAGCCAGACTCTTATCAAAAGTTCAATGAGAAACAATGGACACAGGCTGGAACATGGAAAATTCCAGTTAAATATGATGAAGAATATATTACTATAAGGGTAATCAAACACTGGAACATGTTGCTCAGAGTTTGTGGGATCTCTGTCCTTAGAGGTGTTTGAGACTGGACAGGACACAGCCGTGAGTAACCTGACCTGATTAGACCTATTTTGAGCAGGTTTGGTCTAGAGACCTCTAAAGGTCCTTTTTGATCTACAGTATTCTGTGACTAACATACTGCATTCTGCATTTCCAGAAATACATCCCCAGAGCTCTGAGTAGGGCCTGAGCTGAGGGGGACCACACCTGCCATGAACACCCCACTTATCAGAGCAGGGACCATGTGGCGCTGTCCCTCGCAGTGACACCCACCTCCCCAGGTTGAAATAGACTGGCACTGTCAGCCTAGGGACCTCAGCTGCATGGACAAAGACATGTAACACCAGAAAGGAGGGGTTGGTGTTAGGTGCTTTTCTTGTGTAACAATTTTAAAGATAGCAATAATGAGCTATTCTGTGTGAATTCAGAGTGCGAATATTAGTATTACTGTGATAGTACTAATGTTTGCTCTATTTTTTGGGAGGGTTATTAAGATTTTAACTAGGCTAACAAGATATTCTGGTTTCCAGGTAAAAGGAAAATTGACAATAACAAGATTTTAATGTGACAGTATAGTGTTCTGATTAGTTTCCTCTGTATTTCTTATCTAAGAGGAAATTAGGACTACAATGAATGCCTTATTTCTGTCTAACTTACAGTCATACAGTTTAATTTTAGTCACGTATACCCAGGAGAGTTCTTTATGAATGCTGAAACCATGTGCTGACCTGCTAGCAGCTCATTTGATCTGGTGGTGCTGATATCCCCAATTTCCGCACAAAAAATGGGAGTTGACTTTTAGAAGCCCCTTGGATTATCAGGTAATGAAGCAGTCCAATCACCTAATGGTTAATGGAAGCAGAATGATTCCCAAACTGAGTAAGTGAAAGAGTTTTGGAAGGTAACAGGAACTCTGTATGCAATAATACAGAAGCTACTATTGGAATACTAAATTCACTTCAAGAAAGAACACTGAAAAGTATTATAATAATGATCTGAGTTCTAGGAAGCTTGTGCATAAGAAGGTTATGAAACTTCTTAAAACATGACTTACTCATAGTTTAAAATTGAGCATATAAGAAAAAAAATTTTGCTAATAGGTGTTATTTCAAATTTTTAATTATTGGTTGGAAACAAAAGTGAAATAAAGCAGGCAATATAGATATAATGCATAACTTATTGTAGTGAAGATGATTAACCATTGGATGAGTCTATCTAGGGATACAATATGTTAAGGAATTCCCACTACATGAAGTCCTTCATAAGTCATCCAAGCCTGGATGACTTTATGAAAATTGCACAACAGCTCACATAGAAGTTGCAAGCTTGACACAGGGAATTTTCTGGAAGGGATTATTTGGTGTCTATCATGAATATGGTTGGGGAGGGCAATCAGAGTGGTCCCCATTCATCTTAAGATCTTTTAAATGTGAAGGTATGTTATTGATCTTAAGCATTCAAATTTTAATCAAATTATTAGATCAAATGTGACCTAAAAAAAAAAATTATTTCAATGTAAAATAGCATTCCATTTAAAAATAACAGAATGCTCATAGTTACATTTACATTGCCTAGTGTTCTCTTCCAAAAAGGTACCTTTGACATACTTTGCTGATAAACTAAAGACACTGTTTTGGTTTTTTTTTTCTTTTAATGAGATATCCCCAGACTGAATAGCTGCACATACAACATGAGACATATTGTAACTTGTGGCTGAAATCAGCGAAATGTACTCTTTTTATCCTGTGATATCTTAGGCTTTTTTACTCTCTTGATTGACTTCCCTACTGTCCTGGTTTCAGCAGGGATAGAGTTAATTTCCTTCCTAGTAGCTGGTACAGTGCTGTGGTTTGGATTTAGGGTGAGAACAAAGTTGATAACGCACCGATATTTTAGTAGTTGCTAGGTAATGCTTACACTAGTCAAGGACTTTTCAGCTTCCCATGCTCTACCGACTGAGAAGGCTGTAGGTGCACGGGGGGCTGGGAGGGGGCACAGCCAGGACAGCTGACCCCAACTGGCCAAAGGGACATTCCATACCATGTGACATCATGCTCAGTATATAAACTGGGGGAAGAAGAAGGAAGGGGGAGACATTTGGAGTGATGGCATTTGTCTTCCCAAGTAACCGTTACGCGTGAGGGAGCCCTGCTTTCCTGGAGATGGCTGAACATCTGCCTGCCGATGGGAAGTAGTGAATGAATCCCTTGTTTTGCTTTGCTTACATGCACAGCTTTTGCTTTACCTATTAAATTGTCTTTATCTCAACCCACGAGTTTTCTCACTTTTCCCTCTCCGATTCTCTCCCCCATCCCACTTTGGGGAGTGAGCAAGCGGCTGTGTGGTGCTCAGTTGCTGAACTGAGGTTAAACCTCAACACCTACTTGCTTGAAAATCACTTAAACCTTTCTAGGTTTTTTTTTATTTTAAAGATTTGGAAGGCTATCCTAGTAAATGTCTTATAGCCAGGTACTGCTTTTTGTTACAGTAAACATAGACAATAGGCATGAATTCTACAGGTATTCTGTAAATAAAATATAGCAAAATATAGTAGTCAAGACTATACAAATGTTGCATAGCAACATGTATTACTGAATTGTACCAGCAGTTAAAAAAACAGTAAAACCATATACAATGCTATCTACATTTATATCGTTCTTTTTGGAATAAAACAAGATGATGTGAATTCACGTTTTTACTAACTGTAGAGTAACAAGAGTATTTTTAAAAGTTAATAGAACCATTTATGGAATTAGTAAAAACTATCCTAGCATTTAATCTGTTGTGATATATTCCTCTGTGTGAAGAAATCCAAGTGTGCTTCCTTATTTTAAGTGATTCTGTTGAATCACAGAGCAGAAAACATCTTTTCTATTTTGACAAATATACTTAATTAGAAATGAATTATATTGCACTAACTATTCTGCCTTTTCTGAAAAGCCTTTTTTAAATACTGCTAATAGAGAAAGATTATGTCACATATTACCACAAACTGGACCATATCTGTCCTTGTCAGTTTATTTTATTAAATCCTGTGAAACTGAGGCAGTTTCAGATCACTGAGGAATCATTTCACAGTAATAAAAACAAATTGCATCAAAATATTATTTTTTTTTCCATTACACACAAGCTTTCATTTTCCAAAACAGTTCCACAGTAGTTCAGGTAGAATTTTTATCATTGTTGGGTGCATCATGCATTCTGTCTAACTTATTCATGGGAATGGTATAGCTAGTGTTTTGGTCAAGAGAAAAAAAACACTGAAAATCTTAAACAGTATAAAGACTACAAAGCTTAATTTTGGTAGAATGCTTTTAAGTGGTAGATTTATATCACAAGTACGCATTCAAACAAAAAAAGTGCAGTGGTAGAGAATAAAATTAATTGTATGACTATAGTTTTCTCTTTGCAATTCCTACTTATGTATCATTGGCAGACAATTTTCACATATCCTAAGACCAAGTACTCACAAATATTTATGGTAACTAGCTATATGGTATCTTGAAAATGCTGGATGAATTTAGATTGTTCTGTAAAATTTGCACTATCCTGTTTGGCTATTCATAAGGAAGCCAGAATGTAAACAAGCAAAGCAGGATTTTCAGAGTTCATTCTGCTCATCTCTTGAAAGATTTCTTATTATCAGAATTTCTTATTCTTGGATTTACCTTTGACTTTTTTTTTTAAAAAAAAACCAGAGAATTCATCATTTGTCCCAATGCATAAGTAATGAGTATTATTCAGGACAGTTTCAGTGGGACTAAAACATCACTTCATTGTGAGAATTCAATTAAAATGTTTCACTGTTTAAAAATTTACTTTAATGGTTTTTAGCTGTGACATAAATCAGCCATTTCTTTTAAAAAATCTAAACTCCATTGAATTTTTTTTGTTAAGTTCTGTTTATTTCCTCTCACCCTCTCTTTTAAGAAGTTCTAGTGCTTCTTCATTAAATACTCTGACAGAGGTCAAGAAAAGAAGTTTCTGAAGTGACCACACAGATGATTGTTCATTTTTATACTTCCAGGAAGGCAAGCAAACTAGTAAACTCCGAGGTTTCAATATTAATCCTAATGTGGTAAAAACAGGGATATTGAATCAGTCAACCCATAACATATCATGTCTTCATATATGTTAAAAAAATCTATATGTGCTGAGCCAGAAATTCCAGAAAGGCCTGCGGCTTTACACAAGTCACAAACTTTCTGAGGCATCTGTTACTAAATGTCAAGTTTTATCATTGCCCCCCAACAAACTAGATTTATAAAGGTTGTAATATGGAGCTTGATTTGTGAGCTGAGAGAGTACAGTGTAAGCACATAATTGAAACATTGAACACTGTTATCCAAAATTATGATCCTTATAATGATAGTGCATAAATTCTCCAGCTACTTACATTTTTACAGTAAAGCCCATTGTAGACCTGTTTGTTGCTTATTAGAATAATAACATAAATGTAGCTGGATCATATGCCGGTCCTTGGCATTTCACTACCAAACTCATCTGTGGGATCTAATCCAGAGGAAAACTTGAAGAGCACCTCCATTCACCAGAGAAATCCTATTTATGAAAACATACTCTTGTCCTCTTTTTAATTCTTACTCCCTTTATCTACAAGTAAAGCATTTGCTTGATATATAGATAACATGATTCAAGGCTTTCACTGCCTAACTGGATTTACTCCAAGGATTTTCCTGCATGAGTTTTTTCCCTCCTTTTTGATGCTGTTGACTGTAGGTTCTGGATTAAGTTTTTACTTTGGTTATATTTTTAGTTAGTAACCTTCAGCTATCTTCATCTTCACTCCTCAGTAAATCATTCTTCTGGTTAGGTTACCCAAGAGGATAAATGTTTCTTCTTTCTTTTCTTCCTTTTATTCAGACTGAAAGAACTCTACAGAGATCATCAATGTAGAGTATACATTATTCTTGATCTGTGAGATTTATTTTTTTATTATCGTACTGATGTATAACTTAAATCACATTATAAAATACCTTGTTTAATATCTTTTTATTTTTGTTTGCTTTATAGGGAAGTAAGTGACAAAACTGTTCTCTAAACAGAGGAATTACACTTCCCCTTATCTTTGTCTTTATATCTCTTTGATAGCTTTTAAATGGTAAAGAACACTCAGAATAAGTATATTTACCTGAAATATGGAAACATCTGACATCAAAGATCTAGAAATTATCAAGCCCACTGAACATCTTATGTGGATGAGAAAATGAGTTAAAATATAAATACTTTTAAATTATAGTAAGTTATCATGTTTCCAAACTTAAACAGAAAAAACTGTTACAAAGAAACACTTCTAACTCACTGGATGAAGAGAACTGGGAGAAATGGGGGGGAGTCTCTTTATTAAGACCATTCAGTTTTACAGATGCACAGCAGTTGTAAGCAGTTCTTTTAGCTCCTTCCACCCCTACCTGCCCCTCACTCCCACCCCATGCCTGTCTCACTTCTGGATGATTTTCTCTGCTTTTCTTGCTGTGCTTTTATTTTTAAAAATTTGTATCAGAAATTTCAGGCATTTTCTCCTTTTTCCTGCTAGTACGCCAGACTATTTCATAGTGTATGAGTAAGATCTCCAAACAAAATTCATGGTGTTCATCAGTCTGCTTCTTTGAAGCCTGCTTTTATTACATTTGGTTCCTTGCCCATTTTGAAGATCGAGATAGGGAAGTCCCTATATATTATATTACATGACCTTGAGAATGTCTTATACTCAGTTCCCCTCTTTCTCAAAATGACTTGCATTTGACAATCATAACGACACCTCACTGTAACATACACTGGCCTGTTGCCAGAGCTGGAGGGAAGGTACAATGCCTGTCAATTATGATTTCCTCTACATTTTGTTGATGAAGCAACTCTCCAAGCACTTTCTGAATAAATCCACTGAGATTATCTTTTTTAAATTCTCTGTTTATTCTTCAATTCATATTTCCCCTCTGTGTAAGTTTTCAATGTTATCCAGCTGGGCTGGCTTTTCTTTTTTTTATAATAATTTTCTGTTTTGTAGAACATTCCAGCTTCAAGCATCTCTCTTTTTTTTTCCCCCCATTTGCAAAGATGTGTGAAAAAACATGTGCTGCTTCTGTATTTTTTGCCAATACTTTAGAGGTAAAACCAGCCCCTCTACTCCACCACTAACCCAAGCTTTTACCTTGGCAATTATCCTTGATGTGGTTTTTTTAGAAATTTGAGTTTTTCCTTTTTTTCATTGTTGCAAGATTTAGGAAACAAGGTTCTTTTCTCCATTCACAGAAGCTTTGATTCCATAACAACAGTGTTCAGCTGAAAAAAGTCTCCCTTTTAAAAAGGATGTATCTATAAAAGATTGACAAAGTTCTGTTGCACATCCTATTTTGGAATATACGTAAGTAAAGAGTAACAGAGATATAATTCACCTTTAAATCTCTTGGAGTAATTAAGTAAACAGTCATAATGTTTTCAAATCTTGAAGAGGGTCTAGTAAAAAAAATAATTACAACAGAGAAGATAAAATTGATCATCAGTAAAATTTAGCTGTTAGAGGCTGTTGACACATTTGTCTCTTTCAAATCATTCTAGTTTGAAGAACAAATATTTAAGAATTTTTTTTTTTTATATTTATTTCTTCAGAACTTCTAGTATCCAGGAATTTTTTGAAATAGTGCTTATGTTCTGGTGGGCTGATGAAACAACTTGTTTTCAGTCAAATTCTATCTCTTATGGCTGATTTGATCTTAGCAGTGAATCATCAAATCTACTTTTCTGCATCGATACTGGAGCCTGGCTTTTTATGACACCTCTTGATAAATACAATTCCCTTTTCTATGTGGGACAGTTGTTATGATGTCTGAATGGATATGGGTTGTAAATTCTAGCTTACAATGCTAATATTCAGAAAAGGATGATTATGAACACTCATTGGCTCCAGAGATGTTGGGCTTGACAGCAGGACTTATGCAGCTAAAACCTACTTGTTTTAATTTACTTGAACAAGTAAATTAAAGCATTTTATTTTACATAATTTTACTCCAGGAAAAATGATTTCACTGAACAGCAAGGATAAAACATTGCTTTCTGAGGAATTATTGATTTTTCAGATATAAAGTGAATGAGTGATAGTTACTCTGAATCTACTAAGCTGCCCTAAGTAATTTGTGAAAGAACTGTATGACAATCATGCATATATATCTACATACACAGAGCTGGACTGAAATTATTAGAAAAACTTTCAATACCATCTACATTTTGTGTAAAAAATTTGTTATGGGGTGAAAAGTACCCAAAGGCACTGCTCAGGTAAGTGAAATGTTGACTACAGCTGCCCAGCTCAAAACTCTCCACTGGGAAAACAAACGAGGTACAGAAAACTATTATGGAGAGGCTTACCAAAAATCTTGGTATGCATCTATGTACAGGAAAGAAAAAAAGAAACACAAATGTATTCTTAACATATTTACATCCTTGTAACATGTTTGGGGTGGGAGGCCAGAAGGTAGTAGTAAACCTGGCAATAACAGCTAATTTGCCTTAGATTGTTCTAGGATGATGTGACCAACAAGGTCACTGTCAGCGTATGGCTACCATCTGAGTTGGAAAGCAAAAAATTATGAAAACAACAGCCCTTTGGTGGGAATAGATCTACAGACAACCAACATCTTGAAGAAGGCTGAGCCTGGGGTTGAGCTGCTGTGTGTGATGGCCAGGCCACCAGCTAAATCAGAGACATGTTGACCCATTGGAGTGAGTGTCCTTTTTCCCCAAATCTATGGTGTCTGCTTGTCACAGGTTGACCACAGTGTTTTGAGTGAGTTTGTATTCTGTGCAGAAAGTGTATGTGTTGTAGGACAGAGACCTTGGAATAGAAATCATAATCTACCCACTATACCCATGTTCCTTCATAAACAAATTTTAAATCTTATGCAACTGAGTGTTGTGATTCTGTCCTTGTGGCCACCTCACCCCTAAATTTCTCCATGGCACCTCTGTTCCATGAGTTTCTGGTCAAAAAAAAAAAGGAGTATCTGAGCAGAACAGTTTGCAATGATGCAGCACTGCAATACGGTATTGCCATTGCTGGTAACAGGAGGTACATTGCTGGTACATTCAGCTTTGTACTGAGTCTGCAAGGCCTCAGGGCTGAGGCTTGTCAGGCCTGCTCTGTCTGAATTTTTCCTGACCTGCCCGCTGGTTTGTTTTGCTTGGTTTAGCTGTGACAGCAATTTCCCTAATTGATCGGGTGCCTACGGCTAATTTGTTCTACTTTTAGAGCAGTACAACCATAGTTGTAATAAAAAATTATTATGCATAGAATGAGATATATACAGCCCTAACACAGTGACATAGTGTAGAGAAACACAGATATGGTAGGACAGCAGAGGCCTTGAGAAGTGAGAACACAGGACATGGTGCAAAGGAGCTCAGGCATGGGGTGATAAGAGACGGGGCACAGGCTTGGCACTGGAAACACCAGAACTATAAACAATTCACCCATGCTCAGTTAAAGAAATGCAGACCTGGAGCTGGACAAAATTGGTTTTAAGGGTAACAAAGAAAAAAAAATATATCTAATGTATGTAAAGGCACCATATGTAGTGAATTTGGATGTAACATGGAGCTGCAGACCAATGAAGAAAGAGTAAGAACATAAAAGTGTGTTAGCAAACATGTCAAAATGACCCCAACTGGAACCTTAGAGAGAGGAAGGGAGACCCATCAGAATGAACAGTGTAGTCCTCCCTATAAAGGACTCCAGAGGCTGACAACTCACTGTCAACCCCCTTGCCCCCAACACACACACATACCAGAATGAAACCACCAATCTCAGATCCCAGAGGAGCATCGAGAGGGTGAGCATAACACTGGGAACAGGGGCTGCATCTGAGAAGTGTGTGCACAGTGATTTTATCTGCATTCTTTCTTTTTTGGTAATAATTAGATCTAGACTAATAATGATTAGACTCTTAATATTTTATTTATACTAACAATGAATTCTTGGCTTTCCTTATATATAAAGTGCTCTTATGGTTTGGCCTTCAGCAAGATTTTGAGTGCAGCAAGTTTAAATATCCTCTAATGACTTTACATTACTTGATAACCATTGTGTCATCAAGTCATTTTAGCAGTAAAATGTGCATCTTACTATCACCAATTTTAAAGAATTTGTGTTGATATTTTATGTGGTTAGCGAAAAAAAAAAACATAAGTCTGTAAAAATAGTGTAATCAGTAATCACCTTCAAACAATGTTCAACAAGAAGTTTTCTTCTGACATCTACATAGACACTACTTGAAATCAGATAGTAAAAAGGAAAAAAAAAAAAAAAAACAGGTTGTTCAGTAGAACCAGTAAAACAAAGCAAGGTTAATGGAATTTGTTGATGCATTAAATTCATAAAGAGCGAGATTGGTAGTGACATTGAAATATGTAGAGCTTGGGTTTTTTAAAACTCTTCTGTATTCAGTGCAATTAAGATCAGTGTAGATATAAATATTATGTTAGATGCCGCAAGAGACAATGGATCCACAAATATTTTTTAAGAGAAATTTTGAGGAAAATATATTTGGAAAGGAAAATGCTTGGATTAAATTAAATATGTTATGGCCTTAGACAATTTTGGATACTTCAGTCTGCAATTTACTAAATGATAATAAAATAGTATTTTATTTTCATTGCATTAAAATACTTTATAAACAGAGGTATTTCTTTTATAGAAATATAAGAATATTGAAGAGTAGTTCACACTCTCCCTTTTATGTGTATTTTTTGACGTTGCAGAAAAAATTGGTTATTGTGAACCAAATGATGTCCTCTGTTTCACACAAAGAATCAAGAATTACTATGAATACTCCAGAAAGTAGAATTAAGTTCCACTGTATACGAATGAGCAGCACAAGCTGTAAAGATGATGAACCCAACTTCTCTAAAAATAATGGTTGCAATCTAGGTATGCAATTATTTACAAGATGTGATTTATGAAGAGATACTTAAAAAAAGGAGAAAAAGTTTCTCAGTTCTTATTAGTCTTCAGTAGGTTATAAGCACCACTTCCCTTAAACTTACTTCAGAAAAACAGAGAAAAGAACTTTAAAAAATAACAGTTGTTTATTTTTGATGTAAACAAAATCTTCTTAAAATTTTAAGAATATAAAATATTCTTAAAATTTTACAACTCACATTTCACTATGGTGCCTGATAGATTTATCAACCTTTTTCCTACACTCATAGAATGCTTATCTTAGTTAGCATGTGTTTTACTTTTCACTGAATAAGTAAACATGAGAAAAAGATTAGACTTGTTATATTTCAATGACCAAAAAAAAAACCAAACCATACCACCATATCCATATATGATATCAATATATAGATTAAAGGGGATGAAAATTGTAACAGAAATTTAAAAAACAATAAATATGTACAGTCCAAATAGTAATTTATCTGATTTTCTTATTTTCACACAGATATGTTAATCTTCACGTCCAGGGTGAATAGGAGAAGAAATTATAGGCTTAAGTGCAGCAATGGAGATTTTGATTGGACATTAGGAAAACTGGCATAGTTAGCCCATGTATATTATGAGTCTCCAAAACTGAAGGCCTTTGAGAGCAGCCTAAAAATACACTTGACAGGCATGAAAAAGTAAGTCTGATCATGCTATGAAGCAGAAGCGGACACTTTACAGTTCTTTTCCAGCTGAACTGTATAATGCTATGTCATTTACCTTTGATCTGCCCTATGCTGGTCTGGGAATGCCAGTTTCATGGGACAGCTGCAGATCAGTCCATGAGAAATGCTGGGTTTCTTTGTTTGCTTGCTATTTAACTTTAGCCTTTTTTTGGGGATAAACCCAAATTTTAGAACGCTTCCCATTAAGTTCAAACCCTATTATTGAGTGAGATTTAGTGCAGAGCTTATGTCTGACACCTTCTAGGGCAGTGTCATCCCACAGTCTCATTACTTTTAGGCTTCAGAAACGCTTCAGAAACACTTCAGAAATGTTCCCAAGCCCACAGTTGCCTTGACATTGTTTTCTCAGCAGTTACACAGCAAAGAGAGCTCTTATTTCTATTTAAGAACTTCAGGGACAGTGTGACAGGAAATCAAGAAGTTTATGATTAACAAAAGGTCATCTTAGCCACAAAAAAAGACAATGCAAAACAAATCAACAACAGCAAACCTTTGGTATTAGAGAAGCAGTCTGCAGAGTTATATTCTTTTAAAAAATGGCAAAATACAGGACAATGGCACTCCAAGTATAAGTTTATCCTGCTCTTTGTTCTGTGAGTTAATGATTGCCTTAGGTCTAGAAGCCCATTCTACAGTCTTGATTCTGGTAGTGATGCATGTGTCACTGAACTGCTACTTTGCTAAGAAAAGTATCTTTTTTTGTTTTTTTTTTAAAGGCTGTCATTCTTAATTTGTCAGAAATAATCAAGTTTTCAAGGTTCTTTTTTCTAAAATCCAGTGTCACGGAGGCTCACGGAATCAAATTAGGCAGGTGATAAATTAAAAAATAAACTTTATTTTAACTATTTTTTTTTAAGAGAGAACTAACTAGAAATGAGGCATCAATACTCTGACAACGTCAGTAAACCACAGGTTCAGGATGGTGTAGAAGAGATTAATACTGCAGAGCTGACTTTAGAAATGAGGATCCAAAATGTACACAGTCACTCACCTGTGACATGAGGGCTCTCAACCTCAAGCAGTTTCCTTGGGCGGTGTCCCGACCCAAGGGGAGAGTCCCCGACTGCAGACCCGCTGCTCTGAGGAGGACCGACTCAACTTGCCCTCTGGCAGGGCTCCATTTATACCCTAGTCAAATCTGATCTGTGGTCAATTCTGATTGGCTGAGGGCCTTGACTTTCTTACCCCTCACCCGAGGTGTATACATGACGATACTCACTGCCTACTCACTGCTCCAAGGTGTATACATGATGGTCAGCATTTGCCACTTTAAAGGCACGAAAGTAAGGGCACGTAAAGCAAGGATGCAGCAGTTTTAATGCCCCCAGTCTTTGTCAGGGTGAGTGCACCTGCCACATCCAGCAATAAAGATTACAGAATTGATCAAAGTAAACACCAACAGTACTGTAGAGAGACTTTTTTTTTCCAGATGTAAGGTGCCAGTGTAGTTGTTCAGATGTAGGGGTCATTTTGTTCTTTTGTTGTTGTTTATTTGTATACTTCTTGGCATTAATGTTTGCTTTGACATTTGAACAGTTCTGCCACATAACATTTTGATAGATATGCTAAAATGAAGACTACAAAGTGAAATCTCTGAAAAATCCACACAAAAACAATTAGTTACGCTGAAGGCTTCACTGTGCTCCACTTCACTCAAATAAATTGAAAGACTTATATAGATTATGTAGTTCCCAGACTTCACAAGAGAGACGAAGAAGAGTGCAGAGGCTAAACCTTGATGCATGAAGTTCATACAGTTTGCAGGTATGCTACTATCCTGATCCGTATCTCTTTTCACAGAGATAAGATTTGTAAGCTGATGATTTTATTTCTGTATATATAGATACATGTAGACAGAGAGATGTATGAGTTGTGCTTTTCTAAGAAAACAGTAATATACCATCTTTTTAAGACCGATGATGAATGCTAATATCATGCCTAATTATAGCAATGTGCAACCTGAATCAAGATGGCATTTGTATACTTGGCTGTTTAATTTATCCAATTAGTCTTACATATGTATTTTTATCTCGGGGGCATTAATGGAAATGTGTAAATAAATATAAGCAATGCTTAAATACAGTCTCCCATTCTAGAATACTACTGTGAATTCGAAATGTTTAGCTCTACTAAATAAGATATATAGCACATTGTCCTGGTTTTGGCAGGGATAGAGTTAATTTCCTTCCTAATAGCTGGTACAGGGCTGTCTTCCGGATTCAGGAGGAGAACAAAGTTGATAACACACCAATGTTTTAGTTGTTGCTAAGTAGTGCTTACACTAGTCAAGGACTTTTCAGCTTCCCATGCTCTACTGACTGAGAAGGCTGGCGGTGCACAAGAAGCTGGGGGGGGGCACAGCCAAACTGGCCAAAGGGACATTCCACACCATGTGACGTCATGCTCAGTACATAAACTGGGGAAAGCTGGCGGGGGGTGGCCACTGCTCGGGGACTGGCTGGGCATCGGTCAGCGGGTGGTGAGCGATTGTACTGTGCATCACTTGCTTTGTGTATTATTATTACATTATTATTATTATTATTAATATTATTATTATTTTATTTCAATTATTAAACTCTTTTTATCTCAACCCATGAGTTTTTCTCACTTCTACTCTTCCAATTCTCTCCCCCATCCCGCCTGGGATCGGGGAGGGAAGGAGTGAGCGAGCGGCTATGTGGTACTCAGTTGCCGACTGAGGTTAATCCACAACGCACATGCAGTGAATATTAGGGACAGAATACTGTTAAAAGCCTGTATCAAAGAATGCAGTGGCAAAAATGGTTTCTTCTTTAGTTTTGGCTTCTGGTGGTGGGATAAGGGCAGATACCGTTCTGATCCTGCACAGGAAAACAGAGAATGAATTGTAAGGGATAGAGTGAAAAGCCTGATGGATGGGTTTTCCACCATTATGGGATTTCCATCAGTCATCATGAGCAGGGTGTTCAGAAACCAATAAGGAAATCTGCTTCACTAGAAGCAGTTATTGTGTTAGAGGATTGTACGACATGAAGGGTTATCCAGCTTGTGGTCTGCAGAGATGTCAACCGTGGGTTCACAGGATTCCATAATACACAAGGACATGGAGGCTTTATCCTCTAAAAGGGACTCAACCATCCCAAAAGTGGGAGAACAAACTGAACTGACCCCAGAAGTGGGTCCATAGGGGGACCAGTAAAATAACAGACAGTGTTGCTTCAAAGATGACCAAAGTCAGGGAGTTTGGAATCAGCCAGGTGTACCCTGCGAGGGTCCAAGATCTCGTAGAAAGTTTGTGCACAGAGTTCAGCCTGTTTAAGAAAAGGAAAGTACGTGCATCACGGGAAGTTCTCAGGGAGAGAAGCTCCATTTTGGATAAAACTTAAGTCCTTTTTATATAATAGAGACATAAGAGGGCATAGAACATCACGACTTGTGATGTGGCTGGAAAAATCACGACTAGTGGCTGGAAAGCTGCCTGGCGGAAAAGGACCTGGGGGTGTTGGTCGACAGCCGGCTGAACATGAGCCGGCAGTGTGCCCAGGCG
>NW_008825308.1:1835220-1850675 GCF_000699105.1 Pygoscelis adeliae | reverse complement strand
GAAGTGGTTGAGTCACCATCCCTGGAAGTATTTAAAAAACGGGTAGATGAGGCGCTTAGGGACATGGTTTAGTAGGCATGGTGTTGTTGGGTTGACGGTTGGACTCGATGATCTTGGAGGTCTCTTCCAACCTTAATGATTCTATGATTCTATGATTCTATGACTTTGAGCAGCCAATAGATGCTGTTAATTTCTCTTTTTCCCCTGGGGCAGCCAAGAGATGATGATGTTTTCTGTTCTTTCAGACTAATTTTTTTTTTCCAGACTGTTTTCCTGTTCTTGCAGTTAGAACAGCCATTGGCAGTTGCTTTCTCATAATGTTTTACCCTTTTTTGTAAACTATTTTTCACCTTTTCAGATGATAAGTTGTTGTTAAAGTTCCTGGATTTTGCAATTATCCATGGTATCTCAGGATGTCTCTGGTTTCTAGGTACCAGCTGCAGTTCAAAGATGCAGCTGCACTTTTCAAGGATGCTTCTGGTTCATGGCCCTAGTTCCCAGGCTCACCACTCCCAGGCTGGCAGGCAATTTCTCTGTCAGTATTTCAGCAGGCATTTTCTTCTGTTCAGTAATTTTCCCCGCCTAACCAGGTCACCTTTCTGGCTGCTCACCTCAGAGGGAGAGAGGGAAAGGAGGTGTAGTTTCAAGATCCACATTATCTGTCTTCTCTGTGTTATAGCACTGTCCTACTCCTTTCTATAATTGTCTCAATCCAGACAGCATTTATGACTCGTGACACTGGGAAGAATGGATAAAAAATACTTACCAAAATAAATAAAGCTGAACCTGGATGTTAGGCATTATTGTTTCATTACATTTCAATGCCCTTACAGGTATGGAAAGTCTTAAAATTTCAGCCCAACTGTAATTCATTATTCAGTAGTTAAATATATTAAAATTGTATTGGAATTAGAAAGAAAAAAGTTTCTTTTTTCTTTTTGTTATCTCAATCTTGCTCCTGAGGCAAGAAAAATAACAGTAATGAAAGAGGGGATTTGGGCTGTACACGGCATAATACAAGGCCTTGTGCATATAAGTGTAGAGTAAAAAAATGTGAATGGGAAAGAGAGTGCAGCAGAAGCCACAGTTTTGCATTACTGAAAGTGGTCCTGTAAAGTTGCCAATAACTTCCTACCAAATAGGAGGAACAGGGTAAGGTAAGAGGGTATAGTTAAGCACACCATTAGTATGCTAACAATGACAATTTGATTCTCAGTGATGTACTTATGCTAAATATATGTCGATATTCTATTTTCTGTCAACTCTTGAGTCAAAAGGCTTTCCAGAACACTTTTGCTTGAGAATGTGTTTACGTCTGAAATCTGCAACGTTTTTTCCTCAAAAGGACATGCCAGGCTGTTAAATTGTGCAGGTTAAAAAGACTCTGCATGGCCACTGTCTAACTTCTGAAAAGGGAAGACTACAAAAGGGAATAGTTAGTGATTAACAGTGCAGGTGTGATCTTTAAGAGAAAAAATATTTTTCTGTTGTTTCCTCTTTTGACTCAAACATCGTCACGAAGTCTTATGACTGGTAGCTGTAGTAATAGCTTGTTTAAAAGACAAAACTATAACAAGAAAAAATTCAAATCATTGTCACTGGTGTGTGCAGGGAGTTAGGCCTTTTGCTCTCTGGAGAATGGTAGATGGTACCATTGGCAGTATCTGCTGAAAAAGAAGTAATGATGTCTAGCCAGTAATGTAGTGTTGCAGTCAAATTACTCTTATTAGGGTTTTTTTTCAGCCAATATTACATGTGACAAATTGTTTCTAATTGCATGCTAATGAGTGGGTGGCACAAAAGGTGAATATATTTGACAAATTCCCAAATTGTTTGATGAGCTTTGTTACATCTGAACTGCTAAAATGAACTAGTAAGATGTGTGTTATTCTCCTGTTTAATACAGAGCTCACTTATCATGCACCAGTGTTTGGAGGTCCACTCCAAACTTATTTGTATCACTGATTCTCCAAGGATTAGAGGATATGTTTTTGGCAGCAATATTATTTATATCAATGTTCCCTCAAGGTTAATTATTTCTGGATATGGCAATGATATAATTTACTCTGGGCCTGGTTCCACCACTTTTCTTCCTACAGAGCTGAAGCCTTGAAAGAAGCCCCAATAAATCAGTGAAGTCACTCATAAATAACATAGTATTCACCTTGAATGAGAATGGAAGAATCAAGTCCTCTGCTTTATGACTTTTGTGATTTCAGCCTTCCATTTTGCCTACTTGTTTAATAGTGACATTTTCTATTGAATATTCACCAAAATATTCATAGCACAGTCAAATATGATTCTTCATGAATGCTACAAATGAAAAACACTAAAGCTACTTTTTGCCTTTCTTATCAGAAAGAGCAATTTCAGCAGTATAAAGGAAGGCATTTTGAAGCATGTTGTTTTCAGATCCTTCGAAATGCTTGCATCTTATTCTGAGTATCTAAGAAAATCACATGTCAAAAAAGCAAGGAAAAGGCAACAACTGGCTATTGTGTTCCTGTTAACATAGCATCAGCCTTAAGTAGAAGTGAAAAGGGCACAAAAAGTTCTGGATGGAAGCAGAGAAGATGAACAGCAGAAAATTTGCAAGAAGAAATGACTATAAGCTTTGTGTTTTGTTTTGTTTTTTTTTTTAAGCTAAATATTTCATATTTATTTTCTCATTCCTTTAGGTTCAACTGAAAGAATTAAGCTGCTCTCTTAATGGTATTATTATATGCTGCAAATCTAACACGTTATCGGGAAGCACTGGGCAACAAGAGCCATTTTTGGGTCTTAACACATCTCCTGAAACCTGTCAGCTGGAAACTCAGGTTAGAATTTTGGGCTTCACTAATTACTTTTATAGTAATAATTTCACATTTTGAAAAAGAGAATCTGTATACAGAACAGGAAATAATATATTAGAAAAGTGATTTGCAATGTGAAGTCAAAGACAGAAAAGTA
Source organism: Pygoscelis adeliae (assembly GCF_000699105.1). NCBI lineage: Eukaryota > Metazoa > Chordata > Aves > Sphenisciformes > Spheniscidae > Pygoscelis > Pygoscelis adeliae. The sequence continues at coordinate 1,847,723 of NW_008825308.1, read as the reverse complement.
TTTATTATGCACGTATTCTGAATAACATTTTATATATGTGTGTATATATGCATATATATGCATATATGCATGTATATATATCTATTCTTGCATATAATGATAAAATTATGATAAATAATTATAAAATTCCCACTTCTGTGCTTTGACAGTACTCTTTTAATTTAATTGTTTATATGCTGATGTAAATTTCCAGCAGGCATCTTTATTATATCATTGTTATTATCCGTATCTGTTAAACCTCATCAGAGTCTGGTGCTAATGGTTAGCATAGTCCTATTTTTTTCTGGTAAGTCTTCCTCTAAATCACTATGTAGAATCAACTGAGTCGTAAAGCTTCACCATCTCATGAAGTTCTAGTGATTTCAGTTTCATTTGATTATTAGTAGGGTTGATAGACAGTGAAGGCATGTATCTCATTTCCAGTTTTTTAAGTTTAACACGACTCTTTCGTGTATGTTTCTATTTGAACTAGCTGTTTCTTACCAGAGTCCTTTTCATAGCAAAAGAACTTTCATGCTCAGAAATAACAATCATGAGAGAAAGCATTATCTCCTGTGATCCACTCACAAGCTCTTTCTTGCAATTTCCTAGATAAGTTCAGCTACTTTTAACAAGATGCATAATGCTTAGTGTCTGTACCGGTATCATAAAATTAGCAGATAAATTGTGGGCTGAAAATGTAAGCAGAAGATCTCTGTGAAATTATATATCCATAGTACTTCAACAACAGAAGAAAGCAGAAAGATCCTTCCTTTTCTGGAAATTCTGCCTTTCTGGATCCTGGATAAATAAGATATGCATAAGAGAAATTTTATTTCTATTCTGCCTCCAAATTTTCATTGACATATGAGAATGGAAAGCTACCTCTAAACCTCAGGACATAGGCATTATATGAACAATATATGCTAAGAACCCAAACTGAGTGAGAGGAACTCTTCTGTCTTAGGAGTGACATATTCTCATCCAATGGCACATTTATTTCTGATACAGCCACATCCATTGTGATAGCAACCAAAACAAACAGGCAAAAGTTGTACAGGTAGTATCAAAAGAAGAACAAGCATAACTTGTTCAGTAAGTTAAAAAGCTTGGAATAAAGTCCTAAGTCAGAGTCCCACTTTAAGACTGGACAGTCCATTACTTGAAACAAAGAAAACATTTTTACTATCGAGATCACCAGAACTTGAAAACAAAAACAAACTTTAAATTTAAATGTCAGATTCAAATGCCTACCATGTAAACACTGACAAGTGGAAAATCATCTTATGTGCCCATCACAGCCAACGGAAAGCAACAGGCATTTCTACGACAAACATGACTTCTGTTAGCAACTTAATTCTGTTATTTCAGCATTGATGTCAGGTACCATTTGAGATCCCCTAGGATATTTTTGACATCCACACAGGGTTTACAGGCTGTCAAAACAGAAAAAAGTGTTACAACAAAGACTGCTAATTAGGAAAGCTAGACTAATTTTGCATCGTTGCAAGCGTCTTATTGGCAAAGGGTTATGGGGTATGCAAGGGCCCTTAAATACAAACTACTGTTCTGAACCTGTGTAAGGGACGAGGCTTAAGTGACTGTGCTGTGAGCACAGGCAGTGACAAAAGAGAAAGCTCCAGAAGCCAGCCACGGGGAGGGGCCCAGTGTCACTCTCCTTGACTGACTAATGTCTCAGCCACTCCTGAAACCGGGATGAGAGAAGATTCTAGAAACCTTGGACTGAGGCCAATAAATAGGGGCACTCACGAGCCTTCTTGGGGCGCTCTCCACACCGACACCCCCCATTGGCAGGTCCGACGATGGATCCAGGATTGGTGATCTTTCTATCTCCCTCTCTCGCTTCCAAGCTCTTTCTCTCTCTCTCTCCTCCTCCTCGTTTTTTGCCCTCGGTGCTGCTAAGTAACACAAGGCCTACCTCAACTTCTCATAAAGCCACTTAGCTTATTTGACATATTAATTAATACACAGAGGGTTGATGCTTATAGAGTGTTTGTTCCATTAAAGTTGATGTTCATGTACGGACCTTGAGTGTTATCTCACCTTAATCCACACCGAGGGGATTTGCAGACCTTAGTCACTCTCCCCTTCTCATAGGTGGGATGTGACAACCTGGTGAACCAGTGCATGTGTCTCCCATTAGGGTAGAAGACGACACCTTGGAAGGGACTTCTCTGTTACTGAAGCCCCCTGCAGAGAAAGAGGCTGTCGGACATAATAAGGATGTTTCCCAGGGCGTGTCCACCTGCTGCATTTCCAAGTCCTGATGACTAATTTGAAAGTCCAGCTTTACCCCCTACCCTCAAATGTAGCAGGGGTGGTGAAGGAGACCACTGCATGGCTTGCATGGAGCATGTTCAGCATTATGGCCAGTCCAGAGGTTTGGGTCTAGGCAATATGTAGAAGAGTACAGATCTGTTAGTTTAGATCAGGTAGCACTGCATGAAGCTTACGAAACATTTGTTCAGGGTGTAGAGCAAATTTGTGATCATTTACACCAGCTGTTTGACCCTCGTGATTATCTCAGTTCCATCTTGAAGCTGTCAGCGTGCATGACTCTCTGTATTCCTTCACTATTAATTGAAACAATATGAACACTGCAAAATGTTTAGACTGGGTCAGTACTCTCCTACAAAGTAAGAGCGAGCCATGTTTTGTTCAGACTTTCTGACTTGCTATCATTATTGTAAAAGCCATTGGGGGTGGGGTACACACACCCTGCAGTCTATCCCTCATTCCAGAATCATAGACAAAAAGCAATGCTATTCAACTGATCTAAATAACAGCAACAATAACCTCTCTTTTGTTGGCAGTCTCACAGAGCTTCCAGCAGTGAGGGATCTGACAAATGCAGAAATGTTAAGCAGAGCAAAAGAGCTACATGACGAACTGGGAAGGTCACACTGAGTGGCATCCCCTTGTCTGAGGATCTTCTACATGTTAACACACGCATCATCCTCCTATCTGAAAGGAAAAAGGTTTGGGGGATTTTTAAGCCAAACAACAGTTTTAGATTGACCCATTTCCTCCTTTTATATGATGAACATTATTATGGTGTTAAGGATGTCAGCAATGTTTTTGAGGTAAGAAACATTTGTGGGCTTTGTTATATACCGTATAACGATGGTCATAGCTTCATCAACAAAACAATATCTTCTTGGACACCCCAAAGTTATTTTTGAGAATTTTGATACCCTGACGGCCTACTCTGGGATAGTCAAAGCAAAGGTATACCTGCCCCAGGGGCCCTTTTTCCCCTGTGCTTCCTGTGATAGTAAAGGGCAAGCTATTGTTTCCCTTGTGCTGCTCTAGTGATGAAACCTGCCAGGCCCTCTGCACCCACAATGATGAAGAAAGAGCCCTCATGGGTACCTGGTGTCCCTGGGAACTAAACAAGGCTCTGGGGAAGGGTTACAGAGCTGATGAAATCTATGAGGTTCACCATCCACACATGGGGCCACAAGATTTGTGTCATAATGTTTAAAGGTGAATGGGTTCTTAGTATAATTTCCACAAAAAGTGCCATTATCTATGAACCAAATAACAGCAAGCTTGGGCAGCTGTCCCAGAAACAAGTTTTCCTGTGTGTTTTGTGATAAACACGCTTCTAACATGTTACTAAACAACTTCCAAATACCTTTTCAAAAGGGGGACGGCCTTGCTATACAGACTACAGAATATACCTCCAACATCTGCACCATACATCACAGGAACATCTTGATATCCAGGGACACCATTGACAGCCTGGGCTCTGTAATAACTTACATACAAGTACAAGTACCCATAATTTTTTACCACTACCATTTTAGCATGGTTTCTTAAAATATCAGAGGCTTCCAGGGCCAAAGATGGAGCTTCACAATCACCTTCCCAAAGCAAAATGAGACATGATTATTCTCGTCTGTCTTTATTTCAATGCTGATTGTGTCAATGTGTTGCCAGTTTATCAGCACGTCATGAGGCTTATCATATGTCACTGTTATGAATTCATTATTATTTCCGCTGCCTGGAACACAGCACATTAAAGGAACCACAAATTCCACAACAAGCTGGTGCTCTACAAGATCCATGTAAAGGTAGAGCGAGTTAAACCCTCCCGTGATGTCTGCCACAAAGGGAAATTTCTTAGCAGCAACACTCAGAGAAGCCCCCAAAATATGTGCCAGATCCCAAGTGGTAGAAAAAATGTAAGGTTTTACATCCAATTTGAGCTTTATTTTCCTTGTGATTGGGTCATGGACCAGGCCCACTGCTGAAGAGTCAATAGCTGAAGCTTCGTTGTGAGGGTTAAGAAGATGGTTCACACATTCCATCAACATGGAGAGGGATGGATAATAGTCTTCCCACAAAGTATACTGCTACGTCTTGCCCTGCAGTGCTATTTCAGAGATAGCATCTTTGCCAAGGCTATTCCAGTTGTGTGGGCACCATATTTCCACCAGCCCCACCTCCCACTTTCTGGAGAGCTCCAGGGACCTCACCAGCTGTGCAGTAAAGTTTGAGCTGGTGTTTTGTGGGCAGATTCTGGTGCTGGCATTGCTGAGTAGCATGATATAGAAACCCTCGTTCATCATCCTTCTGTTTCCCCCTTCTCAGCTGCCAGGCACTAAATGCCCTGAGCTTGGGAGGCTTCTCTCCAGCTGTTGAACTTCTGGGGCCAGCCACACCATTTCAGTAGCAACTGTTTCTTCATTTTGCAGCAATGATTGTCTCAATTTTGTAGATTCAGTCCTCATCAGGACTGACTTTTTGAAGTTCGTCAGGGTAAAAAGTTCCTTCAACTGCTTCATAACAGACCATAGTTTATAAAGTGATACACAAGTACATGTCCCCTTCTCACAACTTCAGCTATTATGAAAATTCCATCTGTGAACATCTGCTCATAACTTTTCTCAAATCCCTCTGTTGTTCTAGACACCCAGACATGGTCTCCCTTTTTGAGCAGAGGTGTAGATGCTTTAATTTTAAACACACCTCCATATAGAGTTTTCCAAATGCTTTCAGAGTTTAAAAGGTTCATGTCCACAGGCCTGGCTCTGGTAGTTCTGTGGAAGCTGTGGTCATAGCTCTTTATAAACTCCCACAACACAACAATGTTGTTTGCTGTTGCACTGGTTTTGGCTGGGATAAGGTTATTCTTCATAGTAGCTTGCATGGTGGTATGTTTTGGATTTGTGACCAATGTTGGTAACACACCCATGTTTTAGCTATTGCTGAGCAGTGCTTACACAGAGTCAAGGCCTTTTCTGCTTCGCACCCCACTCCAACAGCAAGTAGGCTGGGGGTACACAAGAAGCTGGGAGGGGACACAGCTGGGACACCTGACCCCAACTGACCAAAGGGGTATTCCATACCGTGTGATGTTGTGCTCGGTAATAGAAGTTGGGGGAAGAAAGAGGAAGGTGGGACATTTGGAGTTATGGTGTTTGTCTTCCCAAGTAACCATTACACGTGATGGAGCGCTGCTTTCCTGGAGATGGTTGAACACCTGCCTGCCAATGGGAAGCAGTGAACAATTTCCTTATTTTGCTTTGCTTACGCTAACAGCTTTTGCTTTACCTGTTAAACTGCCTTTACCTCAACTCGTAAGTTTTCTCACTTTTACCGTTCTGATTGTCTCCCCCATCCCACCGAGGGGGGAGTGAGCGAGCAGCTGTGTGGTGCTTAGCTGCCTATCAGGGTTAAACCACAACAGCTGTAAAATATGTCCACATCTTAGTTCTAAGCATCATTTTTAAATGCTTTGTGACAGAGGTTTTAACTTCATTATTAGCAACAAAATGGTGAACATTGCACTGCTTTAACAATTTTTATGAAGTACGGTCAGTCTGTAATATCCAAGACTTGCTCGCCCTGCTAAAAGTTGTTTTAAATGCACAAGTTGTTTCAGAACTTGGTGTACCTTTTAGACCAATGGCCCTGTAATGCTTGCATAATATGGCTATCACCTTTAAGATGTACTTAACGCTGTCATTGTTTTTGGAGTGCTGTTGCACATCAGCCAAGTCTGCCTGCCATTGCGCATCCACATCTGCCACAATCACCTTGTTTCTATTCAAGTACTTTCTTACAGCCTTGTGTAAGATGTAAGCATCCTGGATTGCAAGCCAGGTTGACGCTTGGCTTCAGTTCAGGTCAGCAATTTGCCTTTTAGCAGCTTAAAAGGGGATTCATGCCCCCAAAGCTTCCCACCTTTATATTTTAGTTATTTTTTTGTCTGATGTGTAATCACTACCCCCTTAAGCCAACCATCTTTCAGTCTTATGTGCAATACCTATTTGCTATCATTTACATTGAAAAAAAAATACAGTCTCCTCTTCCTTTTTATCAGCCTTCCTTATTCACATTTTATGTCAACAGCCAACTACAAACTTCACAAGAAAATCTGAATTTATCCAAAGTTCAGGACCAGTTGAATCCAAAATCTGGGGGTTGTATTAAAGTTCTAAGACAGTTTATGGTATGAAAAATAAAATCTGACTATTGTTCCTGAGTAAATTCCGGAGAGTTTTGGCACTGACAACACCAAAGTTATTTAGAGACAAATTCTGAAGTGATATAAATTTCTGTAGTCATGAATGTAATAATTATGTTCTCAACAAAGATTATGGTCCTGTGATTTTAAAGAACATACTTCTGCAAAGTTGTAAGGCTCTGTCTGCAAGAAAAAGTTTAATGAAAGTCAGGAATGTCCAATTCATAGTAACAGAGTTTGATGTTGCTTTCAGTGGCAGGTCCTGGAATGTACGAAACATGTACTGCTGCTTTGTTTCACTTACTATACTTCTTTTCAAGCATAATGTTGAATTCAGAGCATTAGAGTAGAATAGAACAGAATAAAATAGAATAGAACAGAACAGAAGAGAATATTTCAGTCGGAAGGGACCTATCAATGATAATCTAGTCCAACTGTCTGACCAATTCAGGGCTGACCAAAAGTTAAAGCATATTATTAAGGGCATTGTCCAAATGCCTTTTAAACACTGACAGACTTGGGGCATCGACCACCTCTCTAGGAAACCTGTTCCAGTGTTTGACCACCCTCTCGGTAAAGAAATGCTTCCTAATGTCCGGTCTAAACATTCCCTGATGCAGCTTTGAACCATTCTCACATGTCCTATCAGTGGACACCAGGGAGAAGAGATCAGCACCTCCCTCTCCACTTCCCCTCCTCAGGAAGCTGTAGAGAGTGATGAAGTCACCCCTCAGCCTCCTTGTTGCCAAACTACACAAACCCAAAGTCCTCAGCTGCTCCTCATAGGACATTGCTTCCAGCCCTTTCACCAGCTTTGTTGTCCTCCTCTGGACACATTAAAGGACCTTCACATCCTTCTTAAATTGTGGGGCCCAGAACTGCACACAGTAGTCAAGGTGAGGCCGCAACAATGCTAAATACAGCAGGATAATCACCTCTTTTGACCGGCTGTTTGTATTGTGTTTCATGCACCCCAGGATGCAGTTTGCCCTCTTAGCTGCCAGGGCACACTGCTGACTCATATTGAACCTGCTGTCTTGTTTAGGTTTGTATTTCAAAATGTTTAAGAAAAAATGGAGTAAAATCACATTTCAACAAATAAAGAGATAAACTATTTATCTTAATGGTAGTGTGTGGGAATAGGCAGCTCGACGACAAGCATTGCAGAGTTTGACGACTGAGCCTTGTGTCCTTGAGAGGAGAACAACAAGTAAGAAGAATGCGAAGGAGAAAGTGGAAAAGTACCGAAGGAAAATAAAGCAATATTAACAGTCAGAGAACTGCTGTGTTTTTAAAAGAATAGCCTATGTGCTTGTGTGTAGCTATGCGTGATCAAAAGGCTGTGCCCTATCAGTAAGCTGCTGATAGTGTGTGAACACTAGAGTTTTGTATAAAAGAAAAAGTTACACCATAATAAAGGTCTATGGTTGCTGCCTGCCAGAGTCCATGCCATTAATCCCCACAGGAGTGAAGACTGTAATAATATAAATGTAATACACTTTTCTGCATCATTCTGGTGTATGAGTGGGTATATATGTGTGTGTGTGCGCGCATACTTGTATTTACACAACATACACATATATAGATATGTGTATCTGTTTTACACACACACATTGTGAATATGTATTTGTATGAATGTATATGTATGTCTACACACATAGTTGTATGTCTTCTGTTATTCATATGCAGGAACAGCTTATGAATGTCGAATTATCTCTTTGAAAGTAAAAGAAGATGATTTTGCTATATATGAATTAACTTTCTGATGTGTTCATACTGCAAAATTAATAGGAAAAACACTGGTAAATATTCAAGAATGGATAGTTTAACATTTGCATGTAATTCCCTTCATAAATTTACAGAAAATGCTTAAGATAAAACTCTCGTGTGAATAATAAATTACTCCGTAAGATGCCTTGATAACTAAGTAGAAGGATCAAATATGATATTGGAAATACTTTCAGACACTTTGACTTATTTTTGTAAAAAAAATGTTGAAAAAAAATTGCACTTAAAATTGTTTGGTGATTGCAAGATCACAAAATACAGTATTTTATGCCTACCACATTTAGCTTTCAATGACAATGCAAGTTCATCATCTGTATTCATGGAGCACTAAGTATCCTTTCTCCCTTCCTCCTTCTTTGGCATGCTAATCAGTTTCCATAAAACAGAAATGTGGCCAGAAACTCAAATTCGAGGTCTCACATAGGTTTATTTCTCCTGCAAATGAAGACTCTGAATACGCATGACATTCGTATATGGCTAGAAATATAAAATAAATTCTGATATTAGATATGGTATGTGCTTCCAAACAAATAAAAGAGACCTAAAGTCTTGTACAAAAAATGAAGAATAAATCATACAGCCTGAAATCTAAGCTAAGTGGTTACATTAGACCACAACATAATTTTATTTTTTTATTTATAGGTCATGCCCAAGAATTTTCATTTTTCTAATTAACACATAACACATATTTGCTGATGACATAGTAAAAATAGCCAGACTCTGGAGAGGACTTGGAGAAAGGGCAATGACTCTAAAGGGCATGCCACACTAGAGTGCTGCAGTGACTGTAGAGAGTGTGCTTGAATTGGCTGTCCTTATCCACCAGTCTTAAGAGCTTGGCGGGGATAAGTGGCCTTGAACTGAAGAGAGCGATGCACTAATCATAGTCCCAGTGGCTGAACAAGGCACTGATGACTAGCCATCTTGCTTGTGACTATGGTGTAAAAATCTGCAACATGCAGTTACATATCAGAAAAAGTATACCATAATATATATAAAAAAAAAAATTAAAAGGTAATGGGCTTAGGCAGTAATGTGGGAAGTTTTATGAAATGTTTTCAAAAGAAAAGGAACAGCAGACTGGAAAATTGCTGTAATTTCATTTTTAGAACACCTATTTCTCTTACTATTTTTCATCAGTAAGCAAAAAGATTTTAGAAATGGACAGTTAGTGATATCTATTTAAGATCATTGCATGTTATTAGAGTGCTCTACTTCCAGAAGACATGTTATTCACTAATAGACTTGGGTGACTGATGTGGAAGAGATTCTGAGAGCAATTTCATTAGTTCTACCGGGAAAGACATATAATTTTATCTCTTCCTCTTATTGACAGAAAACTACAAAGCATAAGGAAAATGATCCATGGAGAAACTTCACTTAGCTTCGACAGTAATATCTACAAGATGAATTAATTTTCATCATTTCAGGTGTTTTTCATACTAATTTGAAAGGTAAGTTAAAACAAACCAAAAACAGTGTCTGTGAGCCAGTGTCCCTGACTTTAGGCATACTCCTTGTGTCTAAAAGATTAGATGCCTGCAGCAGTACTTTATTCTCTGTATAGCTGATAAAGACAGGCTGGCATAGGGAAATTCTCTCAAACTAAGCTAGGTGTAGCCTTTGACAGATATCTACTGCACTGCACAGACTGAACAGGAACCACAAACTATGCAGTACTAAGTAAAATAGGACAAGGTTTAATTCCTGTCCAAGAGGCCAAGAGAAACAAGCTGTCATTGCTTTTGCCTATTTCCCCCTAGAGGAAGCTGTTTTTACCAGTGCTAAGTGACTTGGCATCCTCTCTGGTCAGGTAGTTTTTTGTGTTCTTTTTCAGCTTGCAGCATCCGAAATAATTTAGAATTTTAGTGCAATTTTTTACTATGTTGGCCTTATGCCATGAGATTCTGGAAATGAAATAATCCTAGGACTTTCCCTGAATATTATTCTGGAGAAAGCTGGTTGGAGCTGTTCAAAACAGAGTCAGACTTGAGCTAACAGCTAAGATCAGCCACTGATGAATTTCTCTTCCTGGCCCTCTTTCATTAGGAATACAGCTAATAGTACGCACTTTCTTGCTACAGCTTTTTCTCCGTACAAGTAAGTACACAGACAGAAATTCAGTGTTTAAATCAGCTGGAATGGATCCGACCTCTTAATTTGGAAGTGAAATCCCTTGTTATTTGTCTTGTTCTTATACAGCTTCTGAACTGACCCCTGTTCTTAAAGATACAATTTTCTGAAAATTTGAAGTATTTGTGAATATAAATTTTAAACAGGGCTGTGCCTAATATTTAAATTCTATTTTGTTGTCCTTTGCTGAGCTTTGCTCATGATAAACTGCAGAATTTAATTTAGTGGCAAAATAATCTCACAATCCATTTGGGGAATGAACATGGCTTAAGACAGACTATGACATTGATGTCAATGTTCCTTAGAAGGGGTATTGAACAGGTGCATAATCACAAAAGAAATAATTGGAGGAGTGCACCACACATATACTATTTGGTGAGTTTGATTTAGAGCTTGTGGATCTACTCAAACACCCATCCACGCACACACATCAAGTTTAATGTGCACGTGTGCATGAGCAGGTCTTCTGCAGTGCATTTTATCTATACAGATTGCTTCACCGGTGAAGAACATCTGTGCTGCTGGAAGAGGAAAGGAAAACAAGGAAGTATGCCATGTCCAGTATCTGTTCTTTTGCTTTAAAGTTTTTAGGAATCTTTTTCCCCCAGAGAAAAGCTCAGTATTCAAGAGTCCCTGAACTCATTGGAATAGCCCGAGTAACCAATTCATTTACGCAGCTGGTAAAAAATTATTGCATAGTCTAGTAAAGTATATTGCAATTTCTGTCCTTTGTGTTTAGTAATCATGAAAAATCTATATCGCTGCTCTAACTGAAGACTTAAAAAAGTAAATTCATTTTGCTCTGCATTGTCTATGGACGCTAAAAACCCCTAAGTACCACATAAAAATCTTTATTGTTTGAATATCTTGTACATTACATTTTAAAAAAATCTTATTGTTCTGTTTGGTGTGCCATCCTAAAGGGACAGGGAATGGAATGAATATACTGTCAACTTAGAGGTCCGCATATAACTATTCAGAGAAATTTGAACTTCCCCTTCAGATATGATGTTGTTTAACATATCAGCAAAATAATGCCATGGGGAAAACCCCTCTTTTCAAAGCTATTTAAATGTTTGTTCATGCTTCAGTGACACAAGAAATCTATTTAAATGTAAATAATTAAATGCTAGAAGGCATGACTATTGGCATTAAACCCACAACAAATAAAGGCAATAAAATTTTGAATGCCTGTATTCCATCTAAGATGAGAATTGTGCTAAACCTCCATCTTATGTTGTACACTTACTTATACTGTCTGTTATATATACATGGGTATATGTATTTATTTATACAAACACAAATCCACATGCATACATATACTTCATATATCCCTTTGGTAGTGATGTTTTTGGGTTTTGGGTTTTTTTGTTGTTTTTTTTTTAATAATTACTACTACATAATCTCCATCCAAAATTCCTCAAGAATTAATTTAATTGGTGTCAACATTAAACTGCACCAAAATCAGTAAATTTCTTTTTGCTAAATGTTTATTTTTCATCATGAACTTGAATAAGAAAATTAGATAAGTTATGTTTCTAAGTAAGGTCAAACACTCGTAAGGCCTTTAAACAGCAATAGGAGACTCAGGGTTAAATTCCTCAGCACTCAGGAAGGACACTTTCTGATCTTGTCTCATAAATAAATAAATTCTGTTGCCACATAATGAACTCTTAGAAGCATCAGTGTTTAGAGCATTAATTACATTAATTAATGTAATGACTAGAGCATTAATTACATTAACTCTTGTAGGCATTCAAACTCAAAGCTTTATTCCTTCATTTGGGACTGTCACGAAGAATATTGGAGTCAGTTTGTCAAATGTTTAGTTTAGGCCTGTCTCTGCCATCTTCTCTCTATTCAGCCATTTCTGTTCTTACCCAGCAATCTTTCTGAATTGGAGACAGGCCAGCAAAGACACTATTCGTCACCATTTTTTAATGTACCAGTGGAACTGCAGTGCAAAGACAGAACATTATTTCATATTTCATCAGTGAAGTGACCGAGACCTTTTCTTCCTTATTGTCAATATGCAGGATCAAGCCTAAAAATAAGGGGGAATAGTTTGTGAGGGAAGAATACACAATAGTCTAGGAGAGATTGTAGA
>NW_008825308.1:1800456-1835198 GCF_000699105.1 Pygoscelis adeliae | reverse complement strand
AGGACCCGATAGAAAGCTAGAGAAGTAATTAGAAAAAGAAGATGAAAGAAAGGTTGATAGACTTGATGTACATAATGAGAAAGACAACTCTGATGGCAGTGATGCAAAATAAGCAAGAGATAAAGGAAGGTTTAACAGGGAGAAATAAGTATCGTGAAAAGGAATTTAAATGAAGGTTTCCTGAAACTAGAGAATTCAACTCAGTAAATGTGATCTGAAAGACTATGCTTTTATTCCTAAATGAGACGGCCAAGCACTGACTCCTTGTTTGAGATCAAGTGCCACCAACTGGCTCATATGCACACTGCTTAGGGCTAGTCCACTTTGTATCAGATTTCTCTCAGAGAGGGATTTTTGGACAGGTTCAAAATGGAGCCACTTGAGCACCATTGTCAATTAAGTCTGCACTGTTCAGTCTTACTCTATTATTTAACAAGACAGACTTCCCCAAAAGATGTGGAAGGAAAATAAAACATGCTAGAGAAGAAAAGAAAAACAAGAAAAAAAGAAAATGGAAGCAGTAAAATGGAAAGCCAAATCAACAACAAAGTTCAAAGGAAGCAGATGAAGGCTTTCTAAAATACGTTAGAAGTACACTGGGAAGTTTGCTGCCATATGGTGAAACACGTTGTACATTTGTCTCTGTTCTGACATTTGAATGTAAACTGGTAAAGGATGAAGCAGAGTTTCAGCCAGCTCAGATTATGGTACTTGTATATCTCCACAATATCTATCTATTGGCTGGCACAGCTTTACTCTGTTGTCTGCCACCTCTTATGATGCAGGAAGCTGAGGAAGAATGAGATATTCTGTTTTCTTCTGCATGTCTGGCTCCCTCTGATGCATTTTGTTCTGGAGATGCACTTAGCCCATGTAGCTCCATTTGTAGCTGTAATCTGTAATGGATAATCGAACAGATAAAAAGCAAGACACCTGAACATCAGCCCTTCTATGAACTAAGACCAGTGATACCCAAAAAAGCTATGTGAAGCTGTGACATGTTAGCAAGGATGAGGCATGATATCCAGAAACAAAAGGGCAAGACGTGCTGGCTTTGAACATAAAAAAATCCCACCATCAAAACAAACAAACAAACAAACAGGCAAACCAAAAAACTCATGATATCTTTTGGACTTTCACTTGAACAGTTTGGAAGTATAAAAATGACTGAATAACAGCTTATTTTTATATTTACCAAAGCCTCTTGCTGGCCATTTATTAGGGTTTCAACACCTTGCTCAAGTGCTGGAAGGATCTGATACAGACACTGAACTCTATCATTAGGCAAGATTGTTGCAGAGGATCACCCTGATTCTGAACAAAGCTTCACTTTATGAGACTAAGGAACAAGAAGAGAACAAGAGAGTTGTATAAGAAGCAGCTACAGTCTAGCTGACTGCTGTCACTTTTTCAGATATACAGGCTGCTGCTTCTCCTGAAGGCAAAGCTACTGTCTCCTCTTCCTTGACTGCTGCTGTGGATAGGTACTCAAAAGAAGCAGATGGGTCAAAATAGTTCCATATGTTTTACTGTCATAAACTTAAAAAAATGCGCTGATTTTAGTATAAGACTCATGACATTAACACAAGAAGTAAGGAAAACTTTACCTTGCAAAGATATGGAAGCCTAAAAACTTTGTTTTAAGCAGCCATAATTCCCTTATCCTCCCCAGCCAAAAGACCTGAAACCTAAACTCAGGACAGTAGACTCAGGAGCCAGGATGCATAAAATGGAAGGGAATCCCAAAGATGTGCAAATCTTTGTCCTACTGGAGTCAAACAGAATTTCACGACCCATTTCAATGACACTAAGGTTTCCCCCAAGGACCACTCCCACAGGTGGGTACAAAGTGTCTCTGAACTCCCTAAGAAGCTGGTAAATGCAGCTTACATTATCTGAAGAAGCTATGCTTGCTTATAATAACACAGAGTTGGGTCTAGTAAGAAAACTGTGGTATTTTACCACAGTTACCTGTGCGAGAAGAAAGCTGCTGACCTTCATGTAGATAACAAGGATGCTTCTTTCTTTCTTCCTTTACAGAATATCTATTTTACAATTTGGTTTTCATTGTTTTCTAATTATGAATTTTTCTTTGGATTAGGCACACTCAGTTTAATTTCATTAAGGTATAGAATTTAAAGATCCTTAGCAATTTTGATTTTTTTAATTGCTCTTATGACAGCTTTTTAGACCTTTGTCTTTTAAAGGTGTTTCAAGTAACATCTCAGCTAAATTGCACCAAAATGTCATGGAACAGCTGGCAACATTATTTTGTAGATGACTGACACTAAGGAACTCCACAGATATGGGAAATGCCGTTCTCCCATTAAGAAAGCTATTGCTGTCACATCATTCAAGCTTTTATAATGTCAAACCCCAGCATGTCGTTACTTTTGAACAAGTAAGATTTAATTGCTCTACCATTTTACATTATTTTTTCATGTGTTGTATCTTGTCACTGTTCTTAAAAAAAGATAAAGAGCTTTCTGGTGGATATTGCAGATGACTTTTTAAAAATCACAGAAATTAAATATATCCAGCACAATATTGCCAAAATACCTTTTTAATGGATAACTGAGATAATTGCAAATTCAGAAGGAGCTGCATAGTTACCCTAAACTCCTTTACAAGTATGGATGCAACTGAATAGGCTCCACATTGTCTGAGCAGAATTGAGAGGGCATTGCTAGATGGCTGCTGTAGTAGTTCTCCAAAGAATGTCCCAGTTTTGTGAGTGTGAGGTCAAAACTGTGCAAAGTCCTGATGTTCAGCTCCTACTGCTAAGTAATCCAAGGAACAGAGACCTCACTCAATGCACTACAGAAAACTAGGAAATACAAACCTTTCAGGAGTCAGACATAGCCAGACAATAACTTTTAAATGTGATTATATCAGGTCTTTCTTTAAGATGCAGCATTTTCACATGCTCACAGCTTTCGATAAAGCTTCCTTCCAGCCTAAATTTTCCATGCTTAGTATGATTTGATATTTAATATTACTGACTTTCCTTCCTTCCTTCCATGGAATACTTTGATAAAAAATAAATTTGCAAAATATTCAAATTCTGCTTTAAAAAGCCTTTCAGTGTCACTACTACTGAATACAATAGCAGTAAGAATACAACTACTGAATCCATAGCAGTAGAAATGCCTTCTTCATATTCATGGGTTTTCTTCGTGTGATAAAACAAGTTTTCCATTTTCAGTTTGCATACAAATTTCACAACTGTTTTGGATTTGTTTGGAATAATGTTTCATACCTTCATACTTTGAAGGTCAATACAATATTTTAGTATTAGCATCATGTACTTTTCAGACTTTTGAGTTGGCATTTTGAAAGACATTTTTCTATACATTTTTAGACATGTAACAGTAGCTGTATATGGTATGAAAAGAAAACTGAGTTATGGCAAAGGAAAAAAAAAAATCTTTCTGATCTTCTGTCAACTCTTCAAAGTAAGTTTATAGCTTCCTTGCAGATCATCACATATAGAGCTGTCTGTGTCAGTTTTTATAGATTCTTCTGATAGTCAGCACAGTGGTTGACCCAAACCTTGTTCCCACTCAGTTTTTTTTAAAAGTTAAAATCACCTGTGAGTCAGGTTCTTTTTATAATCTTAAAAGATCTGGATCATAAATCATGTGGCAGTCAAAGGAAGTACAGCAGTTCTATAGAATGCAGTAAAAAGCAGTGCAACATGAAAAAATTATTACCAGTTTTAAAGAGAAATAGTGCATTTCACTCTGGTTTTGGCAGCTTTTTGATATCATCTTGGTGTTCTTTTGTCAAATTGTAAATATCGTCTTGGAAAGTACTAACATGATGACATTTCAAGATAGTTTGACACAATGAATGCTTGTAACATCATGATTAAAAAAAAAAAAGAGCGCAAAGGCAATTCAACCTGACAAAACATTGAAAAACATGACATTACATTTGCTAAACTTAAAAATGACAGCTACTGTCTAGAAACCAAACAGTAAAGACTAGATAATGGACCTAATTTTCCATGTAGAATGGCTTACAAAATAGTTTTTCATCATGTTTTTAACATGCTTACTCTTCTGCTGTTGTGTATGCATGCTGTGTTGAACCAGTGGAGTGCAGAACAGTGACTTATGGGACTTACAGGAAAAGTAAAGTTCAGGCATAGGCCTGCTACTGTATTAATATGATCATGAAAGGTCCTTAATGACCACCTCAGCTTTATCCACACAGTGAAGTTAAAAATGGCCTTAACTGTGATTAGACTTATGACTCATACCCTTTATGTTATGTTTCAGGCTGTTTGTGCTTCAGTAGCTCTGGTTCAAGACACCTACACTGTGCTCAGTTTATGACTTCTGCTGGTGCACAAAGGTGGTGCACTGGGCTTTTTTGTGCTGATTGTTCCAAAAGAAAAAAAATGACGATTAAAATGTACACTAAAGAAATAACAGTGACTGTGTTTTCCCACTGTGATAGTGTTCTGGAGCACTTCCAACTTAAATTTAAAGTCCATGAGTAGTAGATAAGCCTGGATTTATATGTGGTCTTTGGCTCACACTTAGTTGGCATAACTTTGCATTATCCACATGGAAACTTAGTGTAGCATACACAGTACAGTTCTAAATCACCTTACCCTTTTCATATAAGCTTATGCCTTGTTAAACAAAACTGTCTTCTTTGCAACCTTATGACACTGATGAGGAAGTTAAATAAAATACTATGTGAATGAAAGAGATTTTGATGCAAGACACTGATTTAAAAAAAAAAACAACAAATATGATAGCAGGTTTGTAAAAGGTAAATATTGGTAAATATTGGTCTAAATTGTCATCATTAGAACTCACAGAATTTTTTTTGCATTTCTCTACAATGGGAACGGAGTCTTGGCATCATGAAACAGTCCTAAGTAAGTTTTGTGCTGTTGTTTTTTTTTTTTTCCTTTGAAATGTTTTTAATACTATATGCCAATTGAAAGAAAGAGTTACAAATTATATAATAATCAAGTCTCTGTAGTCTTGCAACTGTAAGCAATTATGATCTATCCTGGGAAAAGATGCACAAGAAAATTAAATTAAAATCTTACTACATATAAGAAATGTGCTTTGTCTTTCTGAACATTTTTTAATTCTATTTTCTAATAGCAAAATGAATGTTAAAGCTTTGATTTTCAGCAATTATTTTTACACTATGTATATTCCTTTTTCAGATGAAGTATAATATTAATTTTCTGTATTTTTGATATAGTTGCAATAAAAGAGCTTTCTAGTACTTCAGAGGACCATTATCTATCTACCTACACATTACAATACAGCTGAAATCTTCAGAGTTGACAAAGTTCAGGGTAAGTATAAAAAGAACCTGATTGTGCCTATTGTATTTTCTATGAGACAAATTGGCTTGTTTGGTAATTGAGGTACTTAGATTAATATTTTGATTCTGTAACTGATTAGTAGAAAGTCCAAAGAGAATCTGATGCCCATATTTGTGTTAGAATAATTTGCTGATCAAGATAAGGGGTGGCAAAAAAAAAAAAAATCTTCTTTTGATCATATTCAATTAGGCTCATTCCACAATTTTAGCTGACATAGATACCAATTAGCTATTTGGGAGATGACAGCTATCTTTATTACATTTAATTTCTATATGGATCTACCTTCTCCGAAGTTTCTTACACACCATCAGTGAGTGACTGCAAGGCAGTTGTCTTGAGTGTTGAAATCATTATAGGTATATTAAACCAATATTTCCTCATCCAGTATATGCATATACGATTTCATAGGGTAAACACTACCTCATACTAGTTTGGAACACAGTGTACAGTCCCTATGTGAATTTACACTGCATCAATGTTAAACATGCTGTACAACAGTGAAAAACAAAAGTATGGAGGATATAAACTACCCGGCAGTTTCTGTTGCAGTTTCCCAAATCATCACAAAATGTTCCATTGTGGTAAGACAGAACCATCCTGTTCATAGAATGAACAACAGAACTGATAGTAACTTAATCGCTCAGGATCTTCCTATGCAATTTTTCTATTATTTGTCAATAGAAATGGTGTTCCTAAATTATTTAGTTATTTTGAAATTTTCACTCTTAGAGGATTTTCTCACTGAAGATCCTACCTTTAAATTTCCTTTTGTGACCTAATACAGACACTTAGTTGAGTAACATGATTATGAATAACATGATAAAGTATGTCATTTTGATCTGATGCCCCTGACTGTGGTTAAGTCTGTGGGATGTTCCCTTTGATTGTAAAACCTCAAAGATCATAGGCCTAGCACAGATGTTATGCTTTACTTCTTTCTGTACTGTGAACAAAAGATATGCCCAAGCAAAAAAATAACATTGCCACAAAATTCCTTCATCCATGATTTTTATGGCAGATAATAAATATAAATAATTATAAAATAATTATAAATATAGATGATCAAAACTGTAAAACAAATAACTGCTTTTTAAAAAAATAGAATCTCAAAAATATTATTTGAAGACTGTCTCTGCTGACGGTTGGTCTCAGCAAAGGTGAGAATGTGGCTTAAAAACACTCTCTGCATTCCTATTTTTTGAACTTTATTGATTCTATATTTTATAATCAGAAAGTCCAAACACAGATTTTTGCACTCCTCAAGATATACTTTTAATTTCATCAATAATGATATATCCTTGATATAAAGTGTGCATCTGTTTGTAATACATTTCACTCAAAAACATGGCATGTTAGCCCATTCATTTAAGCTAGCGTGCTACAAGAGCTGGAAAACTGGATTTGAGAATAGTTTTGTGTATTAGCAAACAGTGTGTGAGGGGGTTGTTATTATTATTATTATTATTATTATTATTTTTCCAAAGACAATGTATTTTAGAGGACATAAAGCCAGCCACAATGGAAATGCATTTAGAGTATAATAGAAAATTTGGATCTGGAGTCTTTTTTTGTGAATGATGCTTCACATAGCAAGTTGGTATTAATATTTTCTGACTTGGCACTACTTCTACTTCCTGATTTTAAACATCTGATGCAAGTTTATTTTCATTTCATTTTGTTGCCCCAAGGCAAACTGAAATCTTACTGCTGCTTATAAAGAGAGAAAAAGAGAAGCTGTCCAACAGACTAATGCTAACATGCTATGAAATCCATAGAGACTCCTGCTCTCTGAGGAATAGGTGTGGTGTAAGTATCATGTTGCTGAAATCCTTTTTCTTGAATAAAATTGACAAATATGGTTTGAGCATTACAAGACCTTGGGAATGGATGGAGGCAATATTAGGCTTGTTGGCGTGAGGAATGATGAAACACTGGAATGGCCTTTGTCTGGGTAGATCTGAACACTGCAGTAGAAATAAATTAATAAAGAACAAACAACTTCCTCATTTAAAACAATATTTTCATTTAGATTTTTTTTTCCTACCTGCTATTCATTTTCTTTATTAAATTCCCACCAAACTTCTGTGGAAGACTGTTTTTGCTTTGGCTGTAATTAGTACACATTTTATTCTCCACGTTGCTCAAGCTTCTACCTCAAGTCTTGACTAAAATCATACCCTATAAAGTCTTTCAACCCTTTTGAATCAGTATTCTACCTAGGATTTATATTTCAGTAACTGCCATTTAATTACTCTTTATATTTTTAGGGAAAATTGCATTCCAAGGCTCAGAAACTGGAGGCTCTGGTAGTTCAATATAATAGGTCAATCTTTTGTGGTTTTAATAAAGCTGCCATCATTTGCAGGTCCGTATATGTGTATGCCTTTAGACCTATTCCCACTTTCTGTTAAAACAGAGCCATGTAAAACTTGTTCTTTGATCCTCATGGGGAGAAAGAGGAAAATATTTTCATTGCACTAGATTTGGTATTAAGACTTTTTATTTTTCTCAGTATTAGGCTTCAGTTTTATTTAAATCACATTTATTTCATAAAAAGTTTGCAGGATCTGTATAACAATCCCAAGACATCCACTAGTCAGTGCCACTTTAGTCAAATCACTATCAGTCAATGCCAGCAGCAAATACTTCATACAGAAATCAAACATCAAGCAATTATTGTGAAGTTCATCACACTGCATGGAGTTATAACCATCCAGTAGTTGTGTTCATATATCAGCCCAAGGTAAGCTATCTGAAAGAAAATCTTCCTTCTCATTCTGGCACTGATGTACCTTTCCCTGACAGTGGCACTCTGACAACAGAGAAGCCAGGTTTCCTTCTACACTCAGCATCAGTCTGTCAACCTTCATTCAATCCTCTCAGACTACTCTATTTGATATCTGGGCCTTCTTTATGTCTTCTTTTTCTGAAGGGCTAGATTCCCTTCTCATGCAAAAAGGACGCCAATCTATTGTGAGGGCCATCCACTTAGTTGTGCCCTGAATGAAGGCAATAATAAGACCTTCCTAGGTAATGCACTGAGTGTGCACTGTGGGGTTGCTTAGAGGATCAATCCTCTGCTGATCCTGGAGTTGTGAAGGAACTGAGTGTTAAGTTTAGTTTGGAGGGAGGAATGGGACAGCAGGGTCCCTTAACTGAAAAACAGAGAACTGAAGGTGGAGGTGAAAACCTCCTCTGTAGACTGATCATCTGATCATCTGTCACACCAGATTTGTCTTGGCCACTGTGTGGTATCCACCTAACACTGCACCCAGACTTGATATTTACCTTTGTACATATCATGCAGAACCTTGGCATAGGCACAGGATAAACATATGAGGTTTGACCTGGTCTGGTTTTGTTCTAACATAGTTCCCAGCACAGCTGGTCATGAAAGGATGCAACAGCTGCATGTAGTATAGGAGACAGTGCTAAAAGGATCTTTATAAATGTGCAAGAAGGTTCATGGTATCCCAGGATTTCCCCTACAGTTTTCAAAATAGATATGACTGTAATATTCATACTGCTTGCAAAAGGCCTCCAGAATGGACACAGGTGAAGGTCTAGTGACTTCAGTGGAAACTCTTTAACCTCAGGGAACAGTCAGAGTCTTTTCTGAATCTATATGGAATTTAGCAATCAGTCAGTCTTCTAAGATATTTGATATTTCCATCAAATCGCTTTACCACCTTTTTAATGGTAGGCTTTCTGAGAATAAAAGAGTGCTTCAGATGGGTGGTAGATAGCAGATTATATCTGTAATTTCTTAGGGATTTATAATTGCAAACAGATGCAAACATTGGGACAGAACATTGTTAAAGACTGAGATTACAGCTCCAAATCCTCTCCTGGATTTAAATTAACTATATCGCTCCTTTTACAAATGATAGATTACTTCTTTTATCTTAAGACTTTTTGGTTTGGTTTGGTTTGGTTTGGTTTGGTTTGGTTTGGTTGGTTGGTTTGTTTGTTTTGCCAGAGATGGTGGTACTGTGTACCTTTTACATAATGATTTTTTTTATAATGCTGGAGTTGAGATACTCATTCAGAAACTGAAAGAAACAGAGGACAGGGAGTAGAATCTGGGCTAGAAAATGTTGTTTATGTTAATAGTTCTATAAACCTTCAGTTCAACAGTTCAATCAAAGTAGCCAAGAGAGAATAGAGAATGCCTCCAGTCAAGCAGTTAGGACATGCATGTGGTCAATGCAGTATGGACTGAAGGGAAAACTGAACCTCGATACCACGTACGGGTATCTCATTTTAAGTGGAATTGCTATGACCTGTTATTGGCAATTATTAAGCATTCTTTTAATTACTGTGTGAAAAAAGTGAAAGAGTATCTATCTAGACCTGTGATGTGTTGAATTCAATACTGTGATTCTGTGTGTGCTGAGAACCAGAATCCTAGAGAGTCTCTCTAGCACTTCAGGTTTCAGATGCCTAAATACCTAACAGGTTTTGAGAATATGACCTTTCAGGATAGCAGAATAATACAGATGCCACTTAAACCCTCTGCTACATCTCAGCGTAAGTCACTGTACTAGGCATTTATTGACTGTTGCAGTAACTGGCACTGGAAGGAAAATTACTAGATACTGAAACTTAATATCAGTTTAAGATTCAACGTGAAATAGGAGATTGGATATCAGATTTTTACATAATAGCAAGTCCTGTAAGTAGTAAAATCCTATTTATGTGTCACAAGATACTACATTACTAAAATGAAAAAAAAAAGATTAAATAATATCTAAATGTTTCTCTCATTTTATGATATTTTATAGACAGCTGCAGTAGAGGTGGTTTTGTGGTAAGACTTGCTGTTTGGATTTTATGTTACAGAAGTTATAATACACTTTGGGATAAACTTAACATAAAGTATTTTCTAAAATGAGAAACAAAAAAGAAGGTTTTTGTGATCTGATCATGAATGTGCTTGCACCAAGAAAATTGCTGTTACAAACTGTCCTTATTAGTTGTGTGACCTAAGCTAGATCAGGATTTCACATTGAAATACATATTTTTTAAAAAGATAACTTCACTATTATTACTTTCTTACAGCAGCAGATCAGCATTTCCTAAATGTTTTTGCTAACAGGAGTCACTTTAAGGTTCTTCCATTTTTGAGGACAAATACTCCAGATGAAACCTCTTCCTCCTTTCCCTTTCAAAACATAAGGCTGCTGCTTAGGTGCTCCAATAAGCTGCTCTAATTATTGTCTACAAGTGTACCATTAGCCTGGGAAAAACTAACTGCCTTTAATTGCTGGAAACATCTGGGTAATTAATGCTATCCAGATAGCATAAACACTTTGTAATCTTCTTTGAATCCTCCTGTGACCCTCTTGTGTATCATAACTCACAGTTTGAAAACATAGGACTGGAGGAGAAATTGTGACATTTACTATTAAAGGCAGAAAATTAAATTCCTTGTTGACAGAAATTTATACATCCTTTATCATAGTCACTCCCAGTGCTTATTATTATGATTATTTATCTAGCTGTAGTTATTGGCCATTGTGTCATGTTTGTACAGAGCTGAGAACAAGTAGTTTGTGTCCAGAAATGCTTAGAATATAAGACCAGTGATTGTTCCATAAATCCGTTTGCCTGTCTGTAGCAAAACTCTGTGGAGAAATCTCCAGAAGAGATACAGGCAGTTCAGGCTGCAGAAGGCAAGAGAACAGTGGCATGGAATGGGGAAGACTTGAGGAAAACATGTTATACTTTCTTTTGCTACCCTAACTATGAAGGAAAGGAAACAAAGACAATGCAACAGTGTCCATAGAGTTTGGGTTTAGTTTGTAGACTCGATTTCTACCTATGCTCTCCTAACTTTTTCAGCTGATTCCTTCAGGGGTGTCTGCACCGTATAGTACAGTAACAGAGTAAAGTTACCTAAGCTTTTTGTAAATAAGGTGAGATAGTGAGTACTGTCCAGCTACAATAGTAGGTCAGGCTGTGATAACCTGAGATATTGCCCAAACTGCTCTGCTTCTCTTCTAAGACTAGTTCATGCAAAGCTAACTCAGTTATAGCTAAAATACACTGTAGTCTGAACTCCAGGCATAGTTAAGCCATATGATAATGTGTGCTCATGGCCAAAACACTGAACTAGAAATAAGAAAAACATAGTCCTTTCCTGTATATGTCATATGCTCCTTCATAAACATAAGGAAATCACTGAATCTTTCACCGAACCTCAGTTCAGCACTTGCTAGGGATAACAATGTACATATGTAAATATCTGAAAACTGTTCAGTTACTACGGGACTATCTATGGCTAGTTAAATACTGACATGCTTCTTTGTGTATGCCCAATAGGAATCAGGTACACAGATGACTCTGCACTAGCAGGTGAAAATGAAAGGGATTTTAAAATTATTATTAAAATAACATTATGCATTTTTGGAATTTATAAATTAGAACAAAAAATAATTAAATTCATGACATCTCATTAGAACTAAAATCAGGAAGCAAAACTAACTTCCATAATCAGTAACTGATTAGATGATTAGTGACTCATAGACTGATCTTTTCTTATTTGTTCAGTGGGAAACTTTGTTCAAAGAGGAAGCTCTTAGTAGAATGTGAGACAGGAATTTTCAGAGCCCTACAAAATTTAAAAAGCTTAGAAGTTTTGTAAACAGGATGTTGCTGACTTTCAGTTTGTTTGGTTGTTTTTTTAAATAGATTCCTCTGAAAATTCAGTCATATGCATAATAAGTACTTGAGGATAAAATAAATTTGAAGTGTGTCAAGCTTATTTCTAAAACCTTTGTTACCTTTTTTATAGCCTGACAGTACTGCCCATTAGTTAACCTCTTTTGTCTTTCTTTAACCTACCTTGACTTATAAATCCAAACCTATATTAGGTGAAAGTCTTGAGTTGAGAGTCTAAATACATAAAATACTCAGAGCCAACCATATACAACACTGCATTAATTTGTCAAGACTGCTCTACCTCACAAATCATCTGCTCAATTTGGAAAAAAAATAGAATTCATTACATGTAATTTAAATATTGAAGCAAAAAGTAAAACTAAGAAAAAAAAATTGCCATTCTGAGATTAAAAAAGCAGCTGAAGTGGCAGAAAGTGCTAAAACAGTGTAAATAAAGTCTACTCAGAAAAAGACAGATATAAAATAGTTGTTTACAAACCTGCAAATTTTACTACATTGTATTTTTCAGCAATGTGAACAGGTAAGATTTCCTTATTCTTAGACTAATCCTAATTTCTTAGACTAATGAAAATTTTCTGAAATTATATCCTAAGCCAACATGAAGAATAAAGTTATGAAAACCTACTACACGTAAGACATCTTCTCAAGTGAATTTAGCAATAAAAAGGAGAGCAAGCACCTCTTAAAAATTTGCTAAATGTAGTTATTGTGTCTAATATATTGAATATAGAGTAGAAAAATATTCTGGTGATTTAAAAGAAGTTCTTTATGACTGTGATAATTAAAATGGCCAACTTAAAAAAGAAAGAGTAAATGCCAAGAGGTACTACTCTCAGCTGAATTTACTGAAAGTTAGGTAACTCATCATTTCATGTGACTACTTACCATCCTGCAAGAACAAGTTTTGTGGTGAACAAGTCACAGGTACTGAACCTCTGCAAACCTGTAACAAAATTGTATATTTCCAAGAAGACTGATCACCTGTGTCTGGTTTCTAACATCATTATATGTTGTATGCTTATGCTCTACAAGAAACTTATCAATGACAAACTTCTATCTTGATTGATAGGTGGAAAACAAATTTCTGCCATGCACTACAGCTGGAAAACAAACAAACAAACAAACCAACAAACCTATGTGTCTGATAAACGGGTATCTAATTTTCCCCTGCAAGTTGTGGTTTGATTTGTAATAACATTTTGGCCACTGTAGTTTAGTCAACTGATGTTTTTTAACTCTATTGAACTGGGATTCTAGAACATGTGCAAAGGTTCAGATGACTATTAAAAAAAAAAAATAGATTGCCTTTCATTCAAATCAGAATAACTTAAAAAAAAATAAACTTGTTAATAGCTGAGAAACCAGTTTTCAGAGAGAGAGACAGTCTAGGCAACAGAATCAATTTCCTTATACTTGCCTTAGCGTGAAGTGAATTGTTTTCCTTGCTGCCTTAACTATATTGAAATGAGCATATTTCAGCTGCCTTCAGGCCATTCAGTGCCTATGTTTATCTTACTGTATCCTTGTACAGTGTATCCTATGCTTGGGCATTTGAGATGTACAGGTAGGCTTAGATATGACAGAAAATTAACAGGAGCTAATATCTGGACAGTGGATCAAACCCTAGATTTCCATCAATGATGATGAGAGCTTTAACATATAGATCATCTAAGGGAGACACCTACATTTAGTTGACACCTACATTTAGTTGTCTTAATCTGTCCTAATCTGCACCTGGAATCCATCTTTTTTTTTTTTTTTTTTGTACTTTGTTTTTTCTCTTGTTTTGGTCTACTGAAGGAAATACATGCCACTTACTCTCCATTCTTTCCCTTGATTTCCTTCCAAAGCACTAATATACTATCAAGATATCTTGGCTAACAGAGGCAACCCATAGATGTAGCAACACTGAAACTGGGGCAGTGGGAGGTTGGTTCCTTGCCTGCAGGAGTTAAGTGCCGGTGGAGGAGCTGTGTCACCAAGTGAAGAAACTACTGCTGGAGATCAGCAGCCTGCACAGCATTAGAGATCAACAGAAAAAATATTGACCAGATCTTCTCTTGAGACTCTGCAGGTTTCTGGAATACGTTGGTGATAACTTCCTGGCACACGTGATGGAGGAGCCAGCAAAGGGAAGGGGTCTTCTGGAGCTGATTAACTCTTATCTACAAGGAAGAACTGGTTGGGGAGTTGAAGGTCAGGGCAGCCTTAGCAGTAATGACAATGATATGGTGGAGTTCAGGATTCTGAAGTGTGGGGACAATGAAAATAGCAGGATCCCAGCCCTGAACTTGAGCAGAGGGTATGTTACCGTTCAAAGGGACCTCAACAGGCTGGCAAAATGGGTTGATGGGCACCTCCTGAAGTTCAACAAAAGCAAATGTAAAGCCCTGCACCAGGGGAGGAATAATGCCATGACTCAGTACAGACTGGGAACTGACTGGCTGGAAAGCAGTTTTGCAGAAAAGGACCTGGGTGTGCTAGTGGACAACAAGTTGAACAAAAGCCACCTTGCAGCAAAGAAGGCCAACAGCCTCCTGGAAGGCATTAGGAAGAACATTGCCAGCCAGTCAAGGGAGGTAACCCTTCTCTACTCAGCCCTAGTGAGACACATCCAGTTCTGGGCTCCCTGGTACAAGGCGGACACGGAGATACTGGAGCAAGTCCAGCAAAAGGCAATGGAGCATCTGTCATACAAGGAGAGACTGAGAGAGCTGGGACTGTTAAGGCTGGAGAAGAAAAGGCTCAGGGGAGACCTTGTCAATGATCATAAATACCTGATGGGTGGAATAAAGAAGATGAAGCCAGACTTTTCTCAGTAGTATCCAGTGACAGGATGAGAGGCAATGGGCACAAATATAAAGAACAGAAATTCCACCTAAACATGAGAAAAAACTTCTTTAGTGTGAGAGTGATTGAAAACTGGAATAGCTTGCAAAGAGAGTTTATGGAGTTTCCATTATTAGAAATATTCAAAACCTAACTGGACATGGCCTGGAGAAACCTGCTGTACGTGACCTTGCTTTGAGCCAGAGTATTGGACTAGATGTCTTCCAGAGGTCCCTCTGGACCTCAACTGTTCTGTGATTGAAAATAGTACACTATTTTAGCAGAAATGAAATATGTTTGCTAAATATGAGTTTGCTAAACCTCATGTTGATTTTGAACTGTCCTTTAGGAAGGACAAACATCTTTAAATGCTATGAATCACAGAATGTTAACTAAATTACCACTTATAGTTGCTTTGTGTTTTATTTTTGGGTTTTGTGGCCTTTTTTGTTTGTTTGTTTGATTTTGCTTTGTTCAAATATATACTGTCAGACAATCCAAAGAAACGTGATGTTGGTTAAGTACAGCTACTTAAGTACTAAAACAAATGCTCCTCTTGTGAAACAAGGATGTTTTATAAAAGGGGGCGGGGGGGAGAAAAAAAAAATCCACTGCTTAAGCAGTATTATAAAACCTGTCTTGTCTTAGTATGAATGCATATTTACTTATGCATTCATTTATTCAGTTTGAAGACTGAGAAATTATGAACAAACCTTAGACTGTTATTTCTTCATGGTAGTTTCTATGTTGGAAACCTAATATAGAGATTTGAAAGGGTATCTGAATAAACAGGTAGTTTAACATAAGCCTGCATATATGAAAATGTGAATAACTATTGCCTTATGATGTACTTAGTTCCTAACCTTTTATATGTAGTAGAAAGGATTACAGAATTAGAGGTTTAAAACAGATGTCCTCATGCCCTCTTACTACAACGTTTGCCATTCAGTTTAAAAACTGATTGGAAAACTTATATACTTGCTTTTGAAACTCTTTTTTCATTCAATCTGATTAATTTTGAAGTTGTCCATTTCATAGTCCATACAAATATCAGTATCTCAGTCATAAGCAAATAGCAATTCCCTCCTGTATCCAATTAATTGTTGTCATTGTCCTTTGGGTCAGACAAATGCTAGCAGAATGCTAATCTGTGTTTAGTAGCACAAGCCTTGGGGGGCATATCTTAACCTAGACTTCCAATTTTATACTTAGGCAACTGACCAATGGTCCATTTAAAAAGTTGTGATCATGTTTTTGTTCCTCTATACCACATACATGTATGTGCTATTAGTCACTATATGAAAGTTCAGATCTTCAGAATACAAGTCAGAAAATTGTCTCTCTGTATATCATACAGATTTTCATTAATCCTGATACAATTCAGTCTCTCTGTCTGGCCAGTGGTTAGAGGGAGCACATTAGGGAGAATTTCACCTTGGAACACACATCTGGCATTTAATCTGTGTTTCATTTTGCTTGAGAAGTACAGTGCTATTGGCCACCTAACTGCAAATCATAGAATCATAGAATCATCATAGAATCCTTAAGGTTGGAAAAGACCTTTAAGATCATCGAGTCCAACCATCAACCCAACCAAATCACCTCCCATGCAAACTTTTATAACAGCGGTAAAATGTCAAATGCAGAAAAGAATTCTGATTTGGCTGCAAAGCTACATTTCAAACACATAGATAAATCTTCAACGTATTAAAGTCAGAACAATAAAACCTCATCTGGGAATAGGACAAATGTAAATCTACTGCTTACTGATGGTTTAGAGTGTGAGCATGTTTTTTGTTGTTGTTTTTGTTCCTCTGAAGTGTCTCTATCTTTACATGGCAGCCACTTACTGAATTTTGTAGGTGGTGTCCCAGCTGGCTGGGACTCTACTATGTACTTAATTCATGTATTTTTGTACCTGAGAAGAAAGGTTGAATCCCAACCAGAGCTTTGTGATTTTTAATAGAGGAGAAAAAATTGTGTGCTAAGTACCCATTAATTTATAGGACATGGGGTAAAAAAATCTCAACTGCTTCTGTTTCAGATGTTTTTATCTAACACAGATGTATTTTTTCAAGCTATGCTTTCATTTTCTTCACCTATTTTCACTTCCTCTAGTGACTTAATTACTCAGGGCCTTGTTTGGTTTACAATGCCAAAGAGCACTTGATTTCACTTCTGAAACAATATAATTTATTTCAGAAAATGTGTTTCTTTCTTGCTCTCTTTAATAGAAGGGAATTGAAAAACTTCTGTGTGTTGTCAATTGTCTGATCACATGTAACGTACAATCAAAAAATGAAGCTTAAATAAAAAATTTCAATAGACTTTTAATTCTGCAATCTTTGTATACTCTTTGCACCCTAAGTCTCAAACAAAAAGTGAGGAAATGAAGATCAATGTTTTTTGGTGCCTGAGAGCATTCAAATCCTCATCTTTTATCTTAGTGCTGAACTGCCAGCTCATAGCATTCATGCTTGAGAGGGCTACTTTCCACTAGTCCAGGTAAAGTCACGATACTGTGTGGAAGAAGTCAAGATTCATAAAAGCAGAGGACAAGCATGCTTTCATATCCTAGTGACTAAGACATTCACCGGAGAATAAGAATCCCTGTGTTCATAAGTCTGCCCCCACTATGCTTTCTGAATTTACTGCGTGTAGGTTTAGTTTTTATTAGTTTATATTTGCTCTTGTACTCTCAATCTTGGGAAATAGTGAGTAGGAAATATGGAGGAAGAGCTTCCCATCCAGAACAGAACAGAACACAGGTGAAGTATTTAAGCCTTTTAGTAAGATTTCCTATTTTGAGCAGTTGTGTAATTTTTCTGGGACTTGAAGTCATCGTGTTACTGTTGTCTATATTGGACTGGGAGTTTCTGCATAACTCCTCATTGTGCCAATTTGCCCAGGCATTGCTAGGACCTGAGGATCCATTGTGAGCTCTGGAGTGCTCAGTTCTGGGGGTTAAAGCAATGCAATGTACTACTCTTGACCTGCTTAAAACAAAACTGAACAAACCAACGAACCCTGTCTCCCCTGCTTTTTGTTGGGTTGGTTCTTCTGTTGTTTTGGTTTTTTTTTTTCATTTGATTTTTTTTTTTTTAAATAAGTATAAAGGCATGAAGTACTTGCAAACTTCAGCACTCATGGTTTATTCAGACCTTGATCACATTTCTCATCATCTTGTTCCTGGCATTTGTGTCTCAATACCATACAGTACTGCAGAAATACTGTGCTAACAATCCTGTTGTTTTCTCCAACAGCATTTAGCAGTGTCTTGTTTACATAGTTTCATCTCTAAGCATGCATGCTGCCATGTCTAGCTAGCAAATGAAATTTACTTGTTCTTTATTGTTTCACTTGGTCCCATGAAGTGCTAACCACCTTTGTCATTGGTAAATTATTTTATTAGAGTTTTCACTTATTCTGCCAGCACTAGCAAAATTTTACTTCCTTAAAAATATCTCCATGCATTAAACTTTAGTATAATTTTGAACACCTGCATGAACAAAGGAAGAATAAAGGCCAACTGATTTTTTTTTTTTTATTTTATTTTTCCCCCAAGATTATATGGTAAAAGCCAAAAGGTATCATCACTGTGCAAGAAGTACTTGTTTAGGGATGTTCATGGTTTTCCATAAACAAGGCTCCACAGGACAATAATGAAGAATGAGACTATCTGCAGAAAAATGCAAACTTATTCCATCTTTGTTGTGAGCTGACTAGAGGCCAAATAACTACATTAACACATGGCTGAGCTTGGTCTAATATATCTGATCTCTCATTAAAACACACAAGTGTAGTGCTGTGTTTGTGCTAACAGGTTGCATGGCTCATGTCCATCTAGCTTAGATTAAACAAAGAAAACTCACAACTGTCTTCAAAATATCTGTAGGTATAACTAATTTTTTATTATTAATTTGCCTTTTCTCCCAAGTATTACAATTGTGCACCAAAATTGTCATCTGACTGAACAAGCAGATAATAGAAACCACAGATACTTGATTCTTTCACCCTTTTCTGCCAATGCCTACCCACATATGGACATGCATGTCCTTGAGTGCAATGCATTCTTGCACAGGAGAGCAAAGTTGGGAGGAGACATTAAAAAGAACTAATTTCTGTATGGTAGAGTAATTCTTATTACTTTGCAAAGAGGTCATGTTCCAGGAATATAGTAATAAGTTACTTTTTTATTTCTAATGTTCCATGTAGCAGGAACACACTATGTAACAGTCTAAGGACTCAGCAAGGACTCAATTTTACATAGTAGTGAAACAATTATTTTATAAAGAAGAGTGATTTTCATTCTCTCTTTATTTCCCTCATCTTTCAGACACAATAAAAGAAGCAAAGACAAAAGATCCAGCAAGTGCATTTACCTAAGAGCCTGACCCAAAAAGTTAAGGAAGGAGATTGTTTTAAGCAGCCAAATTTCAAGAACCAACTAATGAAAGGACAGCACTTATAGGGGAAAATGTGAGCTAATAGTTGTGGACATTTGCTGATATTCATGCACCATGGATAATACAGTACTGCCCTTCACCTTTTTTTTTTTTTTTCCCCTTCTTCTCTCCTGTGGAGCAGAGTGTTTGGAAGATTTTTGTTTCAATGGTAGCTGGATATCCCTGTTAATATTATTTTCCCTTGCATTGTTGCTACAGAAACTTTCCAATAATGTAATGTTTAATGGAATTCTGAATGAAGAACAAGTTTATAGTTGTGTTAACCACTGTAAGAAAGATACAGGATGATAACATAACTTTTTTATTTTTCGTTTTTAGGCTCTAGGGGTTCTCCATGAAACAAAACAAAACCTCCAAAAATCACTAGCATACCTAAAACAAGGAGCTTTCTAAACTTTAATAGAAAGTTGCTATTAAACCAAGCATTTATTTTGGGGGAGAAAACCAACCAACCAACAAACCAACCAACAAGCAAGCACTGTGAAGATGTATCTCTTGTTTCTATTGCTTGATTTATGGCTATCATTTTGGGGACTTATACATTTAAAATGATTTTTATGTTCTTGGACTTTCCTGAAAAAACACTGTATAGCATGTTTTTGTACGCATGTGAAAAAAAAATTCATTTGACATTTGGCATCTGCATTCTTTTTATAGTCTATCAGGTCATCTGTTATGGACAATGAAGGCAGTTCAATAATTTGAATATATCTTGAAGAACTGAATTTTTATTAACTTTGTGAATTATTATTTAATAAGCCATCAGTGCAGAAGCATTATAACACAGCTAAGAAAAATGTGAACCATGACAAATCTGATATGTCTGCATATGCCATTAAATTGCAGCAACAGTCCTGTTAGGTTGACAGCTTCTGTGATTTTCTATTTAATCCTCTCATCATTCATGACAATTGCACTTTTACATAAATAGTGAATGTAAAGTGACAAAAAAATAAAGCCAAAACAGTTTCTGCACCTCATTTTATAGCAACAGATGTGGTGAACTGAGGATATTAAAACAAATCTCCAAAATTAGCACGATGAAGTATTCAAGCTAACTGCAAGGATGTTTTTCCTAGATCTCCACCTAGTGAAACTTTCATGAAAAAATAACAGAAACACGTAATCGCTTGCTTAAATTGCAGTCTTTAAAGTTAAGCTTTATGGGGTTGCTGTCGGCCACAGGTAATCACATTTAGGAGCTCAAGCTGCTTTAAAGTGACAGTTTATTTGCATTTTAGAATGAATTTATTTTAATTAGCATAGAACATTCCTTCACTTCTTTCTCCCAATGATTTAGGAAGGTGAATAGCCATGTTTAGAGTGTTATAATTTTGAGATTGTTAAAGAATATGTTAACAGTTTTCCCCAGAAATCCTAAATTCACACACACACACAAAAATCTTTACTTCTTTATCCTATCCTCATCTTTATTCAGTGATATTTTAGATTGATTTCACTTCCAAACATATAAGAGGCCTTTCTCAAATCAGTATTAGATATTGGTCTGAATTACAATGTCATGTTTGCTGGCTTCTGAGGATGAGTAAGACATGACTTTAGAGCCGAACCCATGTTTAATTAGTGATATTGTGATGGTGAACATGTCAGAAGTTGTAGTGAATTTCAGTAACAGCACAAATATGTTGGGAAAGAAAGTGACAAAAAAGAAGAGACTAAGAGGAGTGAAAGAAAGAAGAAAATGCTTCCTATATTTTGCACCTTTACTCTTATTGGCACTGTATGGAAAATGAAGGGCAAATACTGCACAGCTGCATGACACTTACCATCCTGTGGAAGGCAATATTCTATAGCAGTGGAAGATAGTGCTTTATGTTAATTTGCAAGCAAAAATAGTTTACTGAAATAAGTATACTGGGGCAAGTAACACAAATACTGGGAGAATACTGCCTTCATGATAAAGTCATATTATAATTTTAATAGTATTGCACCATTTACAGATTTTTTTTTTAATGGGCAGCAGACCACATGTTAAAGAAACAAATTATAATATAATAATGCTTATCATTAGCTCTTCCCTTTCCAGATCCAGAGGTCAGATACATACAAACAAAATATTTAAACTCTATAATAAGTTTCTAGAATGTGGGGAAATGGCAGACTTCTGGTTATATGAGCACTGAGTGAGAGATTGTCCTTGTGAGAGGGTAGGTTGGTGAGAATAATTTGTGAATATACAATTAAGAGCTTTAGCATTGTATCTATACACATGAGGAAAGTGCTAAAATTTCTCAAGTCAACATAAATTTTATTTTCTAGCTTTCTAGGACTTTGCAACTTTAAGAGTATGCAAGAGTTTTTATTTTGTGAATAATTTCCTATATTTTTGTCTCTTTGCCTTATTTCTTGAAAATAAAAGATCCAGCAATATGCAGCTTTCAGTAGTCTCATTTTCTGAATCATTATAGCTGTAACAGAGATTAGTACAGCTTGAGACAGCTAGTAACTAAAGAAGCTTTCTCTTATGCCGTGGTTTGAGGACTCAGGACATTGAGTGCTGAAAAAGAATGTGGGGCTGGGACTTCCTCTTACTGAGAATTCCCAAGTGTTGGAGGGAAGATGATAGTGGGTGTGTTAATGCTCTGTTTTGCTTCTCCATATCTTTCTCATTGAGTAAAAGATTTATTTGTGTGGGTGTGGGTACATGTATTTGGATTAGTAAGAATGTGACTACAGCTAAAGGGCTTTCTGAAACTGTGAAGACTGAACTGAAGGGACAAGCATCTCAGTAAATCATCTATATAATTTTCACCAAGTAGCGAGAGATTTTGTTTGCCAGGTTCTTTGTTTGCCAAGAATACATTTTACTGGGGGGGGAGGGTAATAAGTTGGAAAAAAACCCAAACAACATACAGTATATCTCTAATAGGTAAAGTCTGATAATGCATGGAGCATTGTTGATCAGGGTGTAGGGAGGGAATTGTTATGCATATTTACACATTTTAATCCTTGTGCCTTGCTAAGGCTATCATTCATAGTTAACATGAAGTGGTCACTATAATCTCTAGCAGAAAATAACCTGCAGTTTTAAGGAAGGAGCACATTCAGTAAAATGGCAAATTCACCAACTCTAGAAAAAGATAGCTTCCTTTGAGCTATAACCTTGGACGCTTGACATGCCCTGCCACTTGCAGCCAGGTTTTTATGCTTTTGAATACTGTTTGCAACTCAGAAGGTTTCCCTGTAGTGGTGGCTTGGTGAATGTGATTATGTTGCATGTGTTGCAGCTAACCTGTTTGTGCTATGGGAGTCTGATGCATTTAATTAATGTGTCCTGGGGAAAGGCAAGCTGTTTCCTGGGGGGAGTGAGGTGAGAAAAGGCAATAAATAATGGAAAATAGATTTGGAAATTATGTTAGAGGTCATCTAGTTAATCCCCTTCCTCACAGTAAAGTGTATAAATGTATTGCTCCTAGCTGTCATTTGAGAAAGTTCTGGTGTTACCAGTGCACAACAATTATAATCTTGCATGCTGTCGTAAATCGTTCTCTGAAAAACACAGGGATTTTCACTATTAAGGCACAGGTAGCTTTCTGTAGTGTAGCAACACACTGGCATTACGCTGAAGTTTCTGGAGTTACTGTTTCTACAAAGAGAATATTGAGCCTACTGTCCAAGAGAGTTGGGGGAAGGGGTTGGAGGGGAAGGGAACAGAGATGTAAAGATGATGTAAAATGGGCTAGGCTGGTCAATAGCAATAAAAAATGCCACATAGAAGGAGCTGTGGAGCTGGCTTTTCAGTTGAAATCATAAGGAATTCTAGTAGCCTTTTTCCTCTCTCCTCCTTGGATCTGCTTCTATCTATATAGGGAACTATAAGATCATGGTGAACTCAGGGATAACGTTAGCTTTGCTTTCTGACAGCGGGATATGCACTTGGTGCTGCCACTAGGTATTCTGAATATGATTGAAAAGGAGTGTGAGAAAGAGGTAAGAAATCAATTTTTAGATATTACTGGTGGTCCCTATGCCTTAGTGGTTTTTGAGTGAAGGAGCATTTTGTAAGGACCTCACTTTGTTAACATTGAAATGATTGTTTTTCCTCACCTCTTTCTTTTTTCTGAAACAGTATATAGGTTGGGTCTGTGCAATCACTTGGGAGAGAACAGGGGAGCGGAGGGGGAGATGCTGCCCGAATGGTTTCTCACTATGATCAAAGTCAATAAAGTTTCTATTGGACCTGTCTTAAATCATACTCATGTTATTACACACTTGGAGTCCCCAGATTCTCCAACACCTGGTCAGACACCGGGTACACTCCTAGTTGTCTGGATCCTGAAGTTAACAGCCCTTTGATTATGCCATAGGGGTACAGGAAAGGTTACATCATGTCTGTGCTTTGGATTCAGAAAACATCTGAGAAATTTAACCGCTCTAGAGTTATGTTGAATAAACACAAATATTTGTACATGGGTCTCCCTCATCAGAAAGCTTCAAAGTAGGTCAGATATCTAGTCTGAAAAAAACCTACACACATTCATGAGACAGATCATTTCTAATCATCCAGATACACTATTATTAATTGCTATTGAATATTCTGTATTTACCATTTTCTTCTTTAGAGCTGCATATCCTAATAACTGTTATGAATACAGCAAGTAGAAAACATTCATACAGAAAAAAATTACCCTTAGGAAAATAACCAGAAATATTCCTGATTCAAAAAACCCATAGTAAGAACCTGTGTCTTTACTGGAAAGAGAAAATTTGTCTATCCTGAAGTTAGACATGCAACAAAATGCAATGAGATGCATGTAATATCCCTTACAAAACTAGTTTCATATGAGTTAATTCACCACAGGTACAGTCAAAGTCAAGTCAAGTTAAAATTTCTACAGATAATCCTGACCTAAATGGTACTAAGAAATATGTTAAGTATTGGGTTTATGCTTTTTTGCATAAAATGTTATTTCCTTTTATTTCTAGACATGAATATCTGAAATCTTGTCATACAACATTCCTACATACAGCATCTGCAAAATCATATATAGATTAAGTTTTGGCTGATCTTATACACTTTGTGAATTTCCCAATGCTGATTCAAATACTATTCACAAGAACAAATGGTCTGAAATTTCTGCAACTGTTTTTCTTTTTAAATGCAATGAAAATAATTCTCTGAAATCCTCCATCAATTCTCATGTAGTACTTTTGTTTATGTCACTGTTACACTAAATGTAATATCCAGACATCCAAGTATTGTAAATTTATCTGCTACAGGAAAATAACATTGGGGAAAAGAACGCTTTGCAGCTAGTATCAAGTAAGACACGCTGATGAGCTACTCAACAGACTGCTTTGTTGGCTCTCACTTTCTCGTTCTTTTACACTACAAACAATCTTTGATCTTTCTATTCTGCTGCACCGTTCCCTTTCTTGGACATATAGTAAAATGGACATATGTTCTCTCATATTCTTCATAGTAATGTTCTTCGGTAAAATACATTGAACCTACAAGTTGGAGGATGGCAGATAAGGGTTTGATTTTCCTCAGTCAGAAGAGAGAATTTAGAGCAAGACTCACACATTTGTGCAAAAATAGAGTAAAATAATGTCCTACAATGGCTAGGCTAAGCGTAATGTCCTATCTAGCTTATTTAAAGCTAGCTAAAGCATCACTACTTTATTTTTGCAGTTTACATGTATTCATGGCTGCCTAATACAGGGATAATGTAGAATTTAGTTTCAAACAAGCTTACCCAGGCAGCACCTAATCTCTACATATCTTTATTTTTGCCTGAGTTCCACAATCACTGAAAGGCTGTCTTTATACCTGCTGAGAAGCACTTCAGTTTTGACAGCATCTTGGCACCTATCTCCCAAATATGCCTGAGAATGATGACTCATTCCTCTGCCTAATTGTTCTGCACACCTTGATCTAATAGGCATGTTCAGAAAACAATTGGAAATTCGGGGTCTACACAAATATACTGGCAGCCAATATTACCTGTAAAACAAATGACTAAGTGAAAACGGGGGTGTCATGTCTTGAGCAAGAAAAATTCAAACATCTGGATATTCTCAGAGACTAAAATTGTATATTTAGAACAATTACGTCCTCTAGTCATTCAGCCTGCAATTGAGCCATTTTCTTGGATGTCAGGAGTTGTGGGTTTAAATGAAAGGGGAAAAGGAAGGAGGAAAAAAAATAAGTGAAGAAAGGAAATCATCCACCCATCCCAACTATAGTTTCTTAATAAATATTAAATCAGCTGAATACTTTTATTTACTTAATCTAAGAAAGAAATGTATCTTAATTTTGAAGTTCTTTTAGAATTATTGTTCATTGCATCTAATTCAGATCTCCTGTCTCTGTGATATATGTAAACTGCAAAAAGTCTTGGATCCCCTTCGGTTTTTATTTTAAACTGTAAATATGCATCATTAGATATATGACATGATTGCCACATGATCAAACACTATCTCTCAATTTGTTCTTTCTCTTTAGATTTTGGCTATTGAGACATTACAGCTATTTAATAACTCCCTGACTGCTTTTGTCTGCTGGTTGCATATCAGTAAAAAAGGGATGAAACTAGGACTGCATATTTTGTTTTC
The DNA here is from genome assembly GCF_000699105.1 of Pygoscelis adeliae. Lineage (NCBI taxonomy): Eukaryota > Metazoa > Chordata > Aves > Sphenisciformes > Spheniscidae > Pygoscelis > Pygoscelis adeliae. The sequence goes on along the minus strand of NW_008825308.1, from coordinate 1,809,281 downwards.
CTTTTTTTTTTTCTTTTTCTGAGCTAGGGAAAAGTAATTTCCAACGTACAGAAGAAACACTGGAACACTGATGCACACTATCCAAACTGATGTCTTATCCACTGCAAAATATTATTTCCTAAATGCTTGATTTTAAATTTGTCAGTGCAGAAATCTGTTTGCATCCATGCAACTCAGTGGCTTCTGACCTCTAATTTTTTTCAATTTCATTTAGTCTTGAAATGCCACCATGACGTAGAATCTGCATAGAAAGTACTGGGCTGCTGTTTCCAAGTGTTGGCTGAAAGGTTACAGTGAACTTTTCAAGTTATTTTAGAACACATTATCTGAGGTCAGAGCAACAATATTGGGGGACAGAAAACTTTCTTATTGTGTCTTGTCCAACTGGGGTAAGTTCTCCCTTACATTATTTCTTTATTCATATTATAATAGTTTCCCAGAAAACAAACAAACAAACAAACAAACAAACAAACAAACAACCCTAAGCTGTCTAAAGACTAGTAATAAATAATTTAAAAATCCTTCCACCAGCACTACCATTGCTGTTTCCCAAAGCAGTTTTTTTCTGTGTAGTTTGCAAAGACTATCTGAGGCAATTACTAGCTATGGGAATGCCATAGCATAATGCCTTGTTAAAATATGCTGCTCTAGCTTCATGACTGAAGTCATGAGTTTTGTCTGAATATTAGTTTTAAGCCCCTCTAGTGCCTGAGATAAGCTACATTCTTTGGATTTTTTTCTGAACTGTGGCAAGGCAACAAATATGAAGTTCTAGGGCTTTAGGAAGTGGATGACCTTCTATGCATAATTAAACATTTGAAATAAAAGATCACAAAAGATTTTGTGGTAGAGTCCTGAAAACCCCAAAGGAAGACTATAAAGAGTTTAAATTGTTTCTGGAGACTAGAGCACATGCAGCAGAAAAAGTCACCTTCATCCCAAAAAGTCGTCTAGTTCAAGAAAGCTTCTTCATTCATGTAGATTATTATTACACATAATATATTTTTATTAGAGAAAAAATAGACTCCTCTTTCTTTGAAATCTCCTGTGTTCATGGTTTTAAATATATGAGCAGTAGAGTAAGATTTGAGGATTAAATTATTAAGTAATATTTTCTCTAACAGTGATATGTCCAATAGTAAAGACATTTGAAGAAAAGACAACTGACAAGGAGGCCTGATAAATGTTTAAGTTTTTAAAAGACTATTGTAAAGACAAAAATGAACAAATGAGATTATACTCCCTGCTCCCAATGACTAACCAAGAAGTGATGTATCTAATTTCTGCTAAGGAAAATCTTTGTTGGGATGTCGATAATAACTTTAAATGTAGTAAAACGTGAGATTTTTGAGACAGTGTTGGACAAGAAAGCCAGGAAAGATCTTCAGCTACAATACCATCAGTATCTAAGTCTTCTTTAATACTAACTCAGGTAAATGTACATATGTATAGATTTGTGGGGTTTTTTAATGAGAAATACCATATACCTCAGGAAAGATTTCACAAGGCATTATTTATGATAAACTTGTCCTTGTCTTGAAAAAGTCAATATAACTGTAAGTTATGCACTCCTATGGTAGTTTTCCAGACTGTCAATTTTTTATTTTTTAATTTTTTTTTCAGTAATAAACTACTACTACATTGTTATAGAATAGTACACTTTGCAACAGGCCTCTGTGGATCATTCAGGCTATTACCATAAGATGTAGTTAAATGCATATTTCCTTAATTACTCCTGAGGAGTAAAACTTAACTTGGAACATATTTTGTTTCGGAAGGGAAAAAGCTGAACTCATTTTTTGCTTTGTTTGTAAACGAGGTCTATAATAGAATGAAATAATTGTTTATTATCTATGACATGATGTAATGTGGCTTTTGCAGTTCTTATGTACTCTTCCTAACACTTAAACATAAATGTATAGGGTATTGAAAAGTAAACTACCAGAATATTTTAGCTAAAATTGATCTAAGTCTTTTACTAACATAAAATCCTTAAATTGTTTTAATGTTAAATGATTGTTTGGGGAAAAAAAGGAGGCTCAAGAGAGCCAAAAAAACTAGTAGTTCCCATACTGAGATGTGTAAAAGGATAAGGATCAATTAGTCATACAGATTTTTAAAAAGAAACAAATTCATGCAATTATGAGTCAATGTTCAATAAGCATGCTTGAGAAATAAGGAAAAGAGGATGATAGGCAAGATGGAAAGAACGGTAGTTAATTCCAGAAATGTGCTTTTCTTTCTGCAGTTATGAATAAAAGATTTGTCATATTTTGAGATGTTTAATATACTTTTCACTAATGTTAGTATTGGTTCAATCCACTGAAGAAAACATTATAGCACTGAAGTTGCTTCACAGTAGCTGCATAGGGCTTAAGAGCAAATCTGAGCATGTTGCAGGGGATTATCTGTCAGGATTGTCTTATTATCAGATTGGGAGATACCTAAAACATTGGGTTTCCTTCTCAGCAAAAATCTCATATATATTGCCATAAACAATATAGAGAAGTGGACATGCTCCCACTCCATCCTCACGTAAAAGTATGTTTCATACTCATAAGTATTAATGGTGGAATTAAACTTACTTGTCTTCTTTAGTAAACACGGGGCAGTGAAGGAATCTCAAGATGGCTTAACTTTATTTGCAAAAAAATAAAATGTTTGTATTTATTTTCTTTTTTAACTATTGCTTTTATAATTCCTGTCTTTAACTTTTCAGTAGTAAATGGAATGTTTACCCACAGAGTTAAAAAAACAAACAAACAAGAAAAAACGTCATAAAACCAACTCTGATCTGTGAAAAACAGTAACAATGTTTAAATTTTGCTGAGTCTGTGTTTCAAAGTTTGCAACACTGTCAAGACCTCATAGTGAAAATGCACAAATAATAATGGCAATGATAATGATAATAACAGTAACAATAATAATAACAATAGTAAAGAAAAAGAGTCTGAGTGTTAACACAGCACCGGTTAACGAACCTGTTTATAATCCCTGTCCTTTATATTTGCTCCACTGAGATGACACAGCTGCTTTCAAGTGTTGCTGTTTTTCAGAAATATCTCAAGTACCAAGAAATCATCTCTGCAGAAATCATCTCAGAGGGAAATTACAGAGATTTGCTGTAGGTCTGCAGTATACAGTCTCTCGAGAGGGAAAGGAAAAGGACAAAGAGGGAGTTCACTTACTAACCCAAGACAGTAAGTGAAAAAAACCAGAAATGTGAATTTCAGAGTATCTAAGAGTCCATTCCTTATAGCAAGTAATTCTCATCATCTGGATAACAAAAAAGCATTTTATTAGATAAAAGTAATTGTTTGTATTGCTATGTAACTCCAGAGCTAAACAAAAAAGTAAATGAAAATAATATACAAAACTTGTGCTTCTTATAATCAATATATCTTAAAAACCCCACACTGATTAGTTATTACTGAGGGAGTTAGTAGCCTTCTGAGGCAGAAATTTATTAAATCCATAACTATTACATCTATACTTTTATTATAATTATTGTCAATAATATTACTTAACTCTGTGAACACTGTACTTTGTAGCATAAAAAAGAGATGAAAGGCAGATAAATCCTTTCTCTTTTTGTTTGAGTTCACAATAAATACTTAAAAGTTTTCAGTGATTATGTCTCCCTACAGGTTTCTGCAGTTCTGTAAACTAGATGTTTTATAGGGCAAAGTAATTAAATAGAAAGATACCAAGGATTAGATTTTTCCTTTTTTTTTTTTTTTTTTTTTTTAATTTAAAATATCCTCAATGTAAAACACCTTTTTTCAAGTCAGGAGTAGAAACACTAACTATTGTTAGTCCAGAGCTAATTGTTACAGGAAAAGAAAGAATAAAAATGCAGTCAAAATTGTTTTACACAAAGTTACTACTCCTGCTCCTGGTATTATGCTCACCCTTCCCTGCTCCTCTGGACCCTAAGGCTGGTGGCTGCATTCTCATGTGTGTGGGGAGGGAGGGGAGAGAGTAACATTGAACATCCTCAGTCCTTCACCACAGGAAATATGCTGGTCATGTCGACAGTTTCTTCTTTCTCAATCTATGATTCACTTGGGGTCATTTTTCTGTTCTTCAATATGCTTCTGCACCTTTTTTTTTCCTCATTGGTCTGCAGCTCCTTGTTAATCCCAATTAACAATTTGTAGTGTCTTTTACATATGTCAGCTACTATGCCTTTGTTCTCTTTTTTACTCCTGAAACCAATTTTGACCAGCTCCATCTCTTATCGCCACCATATGCCTGTGCTCTTCTGCAACACATCCTGAGATACATCTCTGATGTATGTATATTAGAAATCCATGCTTTGATACCTGGTATACATTCCATGCTCCTTAAGTTCTGCAGCAAAATTATGTCTCAAAAAGTCTCATGAACATGACTTCTTCATTAACCAGAAAGCAGGCTTTAAGAATGCATTACTTAAAGACTTCATGCTTTTTAAAATTTATAATTAGTTTCAGCTGAGTGTCCACAATTATCACAGTAAAATAAATATTTGTTCATTTGTTGAAGAGAATCAAGATTTTGAAATTTTCAGAGGGTAATGACAATAAAGCACATAGTTCCATTCTTAAACAATTTGCACTAACAGAGCAAATTTCAACCCTCTGCTGAAACCCCATTAAATCTTAGCTTACAATAAATACAAAAATGTGCATCAATACTCATTTTTAGTGGCTTTTGGAAGCAACTGTGAACCTTTTACAGGAAGGACCCCTGAGAATGACCTTATAAAGATTTCATTTCAGTTATTTAACCTACAGGTTATGAAAGTCAAGTAAAAAATTTTTTGGGTTCTCCCTCATTTAATGTTCACTTATTTATGAGGTAAGATTACATGTTGAAATGTTTGAGATATATACTGAAGAACTTAAAACATGTAAACAGGACCTTATGTTGATAAGACACATTTTTCAGAAAAATTATAATGTTGAAATTCTAGCAAAAACTCTGTCACTATTATTGCAGAGTAGGACGTATGAATATTTATTATGTATTATTTCTTATAACTTATTTATTCTGTGCCTTTCAACTGATAAGCTTGTCATAAAAGAATGATATTTCTATTTTTAACTACCTTGAATAATATTTCCCAGCCTTTGCATTCTTCAATAGCTTTGTGGACTTCTTTCTTCCATTTCAAATAGATTCAGTCTGTGCATTACCCTTTTTATTTCTACTCTCCTTTTCAACATGAAGTGGGTTTTTTTTTTTGGTTGGTTGGTTGGTTTTTTCTGTCAGCATCTTAATTTCTTGTGTTTGTATTCAATTAACTTTGATGTACTTTTTGACTGCAGTATTTTCAAAACTTCATGCATATATTATTTATGCTATCTCACCAATGCTTTTGAGATGTCTTTTTATTTTTTAAGAGTAAACAATAGTTAATGTAAGTTAAATTGGGTTGGAAGGATCAGTTAGAAGATGGAACTGAAAAGCTGATCTCGTCTGGTTCAGAGAGAATAAATAACTGCAAGAGAAGCAGATGCAGATTTTTAGGCAAGGATAGAAGTGTTAGCACCACTTCAAACAATATTTGGTCAGAATATTTGTGAAGGATTTTTGGATGCCAGTAGCATTTCGGTCTGCTGAGATTACTTTAATTAGTCTTCTTGAGATCCATATATTCTTCAAAGCATGGTCTTTGCGCTCAGTAACACCTACTGAATAGGAGGTCCAAGGCACCAGGAACACACTGATTTCCTGCATATGTTCCACAACCTAAGTATTTTGTCTGGAGAAGGTCTAATGTGTCCTTCAAGCGTCAGCTGCACTGTTTATACCAGTATACTGGTCTACACTGCTATACCAAAGAGGGGCAGCTAGTACTCCCTTGCTGCATGGTCGACAGGCACCACTGTGGGTTTGTTTTATTTTTTTTCCCCTCTTTGTTTAGGGGTAGCTCCTTTCATAACAGATTTGTTTTGGAGAGAGCTAGTGGGAGCAGTTAAAAAATGAGTGAGCTTACAGTTAAGCAGTGTGATCATCAGGGAACATTGCTTGAGCTCATTCCCTCACACTTTTTTATTTAGCAGTATAAACTTATCGTGTATTCTACATGGGCACAGGCACCTATGTTTGTGCAATCAAAACTGTCTAGTTATAGGAATATGAAAGGCTTCAATTGTGAACACCTGCTATATTGTTCAGTGTGACTGCGGATATTTGATTGTAGAGATTCTTTCTCCTTCCCCTTTAGTCTGAGGCTTTGTCCATCTCTGGTATTATATTAACCTTGAAATGTTCCCATACAGTGATTAGTAACTATTCAGCCAGAGGAATATGAAAAAAGCTTTTCTTTAAGTACTACAGGACTGCACTTCTCATCCCAAAAATTTGATTGTGAGTAGTCATTTGTAATGGATAGTATCTTAAAAAATAATTTTATGGAGATTTTAATACATTTAGTTTTGAGATGTATGGAGCAAACATTCCTTAAGGGGATTTGAGTTACATATATAATACCCTTTTTTCCTCCTGCATTGTATGGACAAAACATTAGATTTACTTTACTTTTGCTTCTGGTGCAAATATAGAGGCTTGTATTGATGATCTGGGTTCAGTCTTTCGTAATGAACCTGGGTTAAAGCAGAGATTTATAAAATGTACACATCCTTTCCTCTGAATGAATTAGAAACTCAGAGCAGATCAAGTTTGGTAAGTAGGTAAAGATATTACATATTATCCCTACTCAGAGACTATGTTACTCTTTCAATATTCTTCTGTATAGAATTTTAAGAAGCATCTTTTGAGGAAAAAAGACAGAAATTTCATCTTCCTTGTATGCTTAAATTATAGTTTACTTGTCATCTCCTTCCCATGATTACAAATTCTGTTGTGAGTAGATGTATCTAGATGGCAACAGTGCAAGAAGCCTCAAAATTAGAATCACATTTATTTGAATGGTGTGCGATAGGATCTGGTTAAACAATTCTTGTTGCTCCCTCAGCACTTTGCTGTTGGGATCTACTGAATACACTGATCTTTTAAAGCTTCTGGCATGAGAACAACTAAGTAACAGTACAGATCTCTTTCTAGTATTATGTATCATCTTCTGAAGGATGGGAGAGCAGGAATCTCATCTGTAGTCTTTTCCAAAAAATGTCAGTGCATCTGTAAACTTACTGCTTGCTTCATGGCATTTCAGGAGGCATATAACATAAAGTCATAAATGCTTATTTAGTTACAAAAAGGCTTTTGACCATCTGAACACATCATCACTTTTACAAGTGATAACAGACCATTAGAAAAACAAACAAAAGAAAACCCCAAACCCAAACACCCAAACTTTCCCAGAACAGTGCCATTTACTCTGGTTCAGTACTCCCTTGGAAATTCCTGGGGGGGCATTTGTTCATATGACCCCTCGCTGCACTCCAGGCCATGCCACATATCCTCAGTTTCCTGCTATAAATATACTTCTCTGATAGACTGAAACACTGCCTTCCACTATTTTGGGTATTTTGAATGGGGAAAACGTAACAAACTTCAGCTTAGTGCCAGAAGGGCACTATGTGGAATTCAGAAGAAAAGAAAAGACAAATACTGGGAAGTATTGACTTGACTGACCTGCTTTAGGGGAAGTTTTCCCTAATAGTATATAAACTGACCCATAAAACTTTGCTTCAAGTTAATGGATCAATCTCTGATCCTACTTTATTTAACACTGGAGTACTATCCCTATGTACAATTTCCATTAGCTGCACATAGCTGGTGACGCTGTGACTGTTGCACAACAGCCCAACCCTGCCTGTTTCCCGAATCACCCCATCTCTTCTGTGATGAGCTATCATGTTATTTAAGATCCTGCACTGTTCGTCCTGCACCAACACCACATAAGACTTTTAGCCTCAGATGGCAGATAAATACATAGGAAGCAAAGATCAGACTTGCACTCAAAATAAGGTTTATCATTATGATCCAAATAGGTCCACTTCATGAGCACAAAATGATGCAGAATGTGAAGTAGTTGTCTCAATGGAACTTAGAGATTTACATCTCAGAGTCTGGAATTTTGTGATCAAAAGGATTTAAATAGCAGTTAGACCGTCTAATTGTCTCTACATATGAGTTAGGCATCTGACGTAACTGTTTGCAGTTGTGTACCTTGAGATTGCAAATTGTCAGTGAAGTTCTGATTGTCAACTTGCCATCATAATACAATATTTCTTTACAGTGAAAACAGAAGGATTAAACGTAAAATATATATAAAAACCCCTTTAAAGTAATGTTTGGACAAGCAATATATAAACAATATAAAGATAAGATACTATATTTGTATTTTACTTCCCAATTTAAAGTGTTAGTATACGAAATGTTCTTATATCACTGAAATAAAGTGAAATCAATTTAACTTTCATGTCATTATTAGTTAATTAGTGGATAAACCACAAAAATATAAATTATTTACTACATATTTTAGTTTTTAGCTTATCTTGGTGAAAAAGGAGTAAAATGTTTACTGTCATTACAATGTTTGTTTTCAAATCGGTGAAAGTTGATTACATAATACACATTTCCTAAAAAAAAACCCATGCTTAAAATGTAGTCAATATAAGCTTAAAGAGTAACTAGGAACATTAATGCTGAATTATTTGTTTATAAACAGGCAAATTCTAGGATATTCAAATTACTCTAGTTGCTATATTAACAAAAATTTTTAAATTAACATTTCAATTTCTTAGAGAAAATGAGGAACTAAAACATTAATCTGATTATACAGAATACTGTAGAAATGTTTGCTATTCCTCTTACTGTTAGGCTTTATATTTCTAATGAATATGTCTCCCTCTACCCAAGTTTTTCTCTAT
>NW_008825308.1:1790845-1800430 GCF_000699105.1 Pygoscelis adeliae | reverse complement strand
GAAGAAGGAAATAAGCAGACAGTAAAGGGAAGGTCTATGCCAGACCTGTACCCCCACTTTGGACACTGTAGAGGAATCCTCTTAATAAGCCAGCTTTGTTAGCTCCTGGTAGAGGGAAAGCAGGTTTAATGGGCTGATGTGCAGGGAATGCACACGGCTATGCAAATACCACCTATCAGACAGCACTGCAGGAAAGCACGAATTATCCTGTGGATCCAGGGCAAGAAATTACCTCTCCCATCACCATCCCCTGCTTTATTACTATTTCCTGATGCAAAAGGAGAATCAAGGACAAAGTGATAGGAATCAAAATCTCATATCTGCTCTGGCCTGGTCCCAGGGCAATGTTATACCTTTACAATGGATGTATATTCTTACACTGCAAGTTCACATAGTTGAGGAATTTGTAAAGGGACATGACAGGAAAACCTATAAAAAACCTGAAACACATAGTGCTATGCCCACAAACTTTCTGTGCCAGGGCAGACAACCATGGTAAGCTTATTTGGTATAGTCTCTGGTTTTTTTCTGGATCAAATATTAAAATGAGGATCTCAGCTGAAAAATTGAAAAGGAGTTTAGAACAGGTATAGATCTTCCTTAATATCTACTATAATGTACCGTGTGTCTTACTAAATATATATTATACTAAACTGAAACAGTTTATTAAATCCCCAGATCAATAAATGTCAAAATAAAAATGGTTATAAGTGTAGCTATAGAAGCATTGCTAGCAGATATGAAATTGAATAAAGAAAAAACCACAACACACACACACACACACACACATGCACAAAAGAAGACGGAGAGGTTTGAACAGAATACAAGAAAGTTTGAGGTCTTTCTCAAATAGGATGGATGAAATATTGGAAATTTTATTGTTGAAAACAATCAGTGATGGAAAGGGAAAAAACCCTCCAATATTTACCCCTGTTTCTTCCTTTTGTTCTATAAAATATTAAAATGACCCTGAGTTTTTACAGTAAGATATCATAAATAAGCAGCTTTCCATTGGAAAACAAACAAACAAATAAAACCCTTTACTCCGAGGACCATGACAGGGTTTTTTTTGGGTGAAAAAGCTCTGTGATTATGTTTTACCGTGAGCAAAGTGAACCAACAATCCTGAACTTCTTTAAGTTTTTAACAGGTAATGAGTTATACTCTTCTGTAAAAGGGATTAGGTAATGAAAAAATATTTGAAATAAACTCTTTTATGGACCTTCATTGTCACCCAGCATGCTATTCTCTTTTTTTGCTGTAATACAAACTTTTAAGTATGCTAGACAATTTTCATCATATCATATGCATATTCTTTGTAACCCTGTAAATTTTACTATTTATTATCCATCATTATATTTTAAGAAGTTCAGGATACTGATATTGTGTTTATTTAATGCCAAACCTCTCCTGTAACGTAAAATGCTATATAATAAAATCCATAGGAAAAGGTCAATACGAAACAAACGCTTCTATGGCATGAGGAGATCTTATAAAGACTGGTCTGCATTGAGAGAGTTTAAGTACACAAACATGACAAAAAGTTCTTGCTTTCATTCAGGAAGACTGAATGTCAACATTTTTGTTCCCCGTATTCCAGAATCATTATGTTTGAATCCATCATTCACAACAACCTGCATGACATATAAGCTCCACAGATCATTGTAGGGTAACAAGAAGCTCCTATGATAGATTAGATTTGTTTCATTTTCTAATAGCTGTTCCTAGCCTTTGGATATATGTGCAGCAATTACAAAACAGCACAGCTGCAAACCTAATGAAATTGAAAAGAAAATTCTGCAAGTAGAAAAAAAAAAACCAAACTCAAGAAGCCTTCTAGGCAAGTGAATAAATGCATTTGCTTTAAGGATTTCTGTTATTTTATTGAGAAAAAAAAACCAAACATATTTTATTGAGAAAAAAAGAAAACAAAACCAAAAACAACACCATAAGTAAATGTTCACTCGCTTCATACATTCTTGTCAGAATTGAAAAGCTGAATTTTAACGGCTGCTAGCAAGAAGGGTAATTCCTGAACAAACTCGTGTCGTTTGTCGTTCTACCAACAGGTAATATTTTCTTTAAAGTATTCTTGTTAATTGCAATATAATAAATCACTGATTTAACATGAATGAGACAACTTTTAATGGTGTGAAAGCTCATACATAGGCAGAAAGCAAAAATTTGAAAATTGTATACATTTTTTGTTTACTGTATTTCTTTATGTATATACTTATTATTTAGGTAGATAAATTGTTTTAAATTTGACACCTGGAACGCTGTAATCTATTGCTGTTCAAAGAGTCCTGATTACCTGATGGCCAGATTGGTAAAAGACGTAGGTTCTTTCAGTTTAGGCCATCCTCAAATCTTTTATTATGGGAAAATGTAATGACAGATAGCACAAAGACTAACTTCAGCCTGAGCAAGCTAACCTCCTTCTATAAGTGACAAACACTCCCTCCTTGGATCATTCATATCAGGTAATTTATCATCCTGACCAACTGACTTCTAGACAAGTGTCTCCTTATAAACAACAGTATGGTTAGTCAGAGATTAGTCTCCAAAGAATCCCTTATGAAGTCTTCTTAATATGCTCGTTTTCCCCTCGCACACATACATACTCCTCTTTAAGAGCCCCATAATAATGATCTAAAAGACGTTGCTACATAAGGAAGTTCTATTGACAAGTGTAAATATTCCAGGTAGGAATTCCTTGAAGACAGCCTCCCTCTCTATAACTTGTCAGGTCAGGGCATCTAAGCAGAGGAATACTTACTGCTGGATTCAAATTGGAATTAGCTGACAGAGGTGTCAAAATGCTCAAGCTTGGGCAAATCCAGGCACGGTCAGAGGTGGAATTGTCTCAACAACTAGGGAACTTCTAATTCAGCAGGGAAAGATGTCGAAAGTCTAAGTATTTCCAGGATTAGCTGGCAGCTGCCCAAGGGAACTTTTTGTTTGCTTAGAATTGCAGTATTAGTATGCACAGCTGTTCAGGCAATGATGTTCTAATTGTCTGTACTCAGCTTTACTGTGCTCATTATAAGACAGTAATATTTGCCAGCCATTTTTTTCCCTTCTGAATTTATTATAAATCAATGTTGCAAAAAACCTATTTGGAAACATTACTATTTATTAATTAGATGTATGGTGTCACACCAGAAATAAAGAGGTTTTAAAAGAAAATTAACACTGAAATCAGAATCAGTGCCACACGGGAATTGTATGAACTTTTGATTGCTTGCTACTGCAATGGAACTAGCAATATCAACTAAGGCTCAGCATGCACAATATTCAAAGGACTGAGAAAGCAGAAACGATTATGTAGATTAATATTGTACGATTGGATTCATTTTTTCTGTGTTTTGGGGTGGTTTTTTTTTAATTTTTAGTAGGAACTCAAAAACTCTGGAATTAGTGTGTTAAAAAAATCAGAGAAAGCTATAAAGAAACTTAAGTTGAAGCATATTTATGTTTGTATTAGACAAATAAGAAGGAATACATGGTTTTGAAAGGAATGCATGCAATCTAAAGATATACAACCTGCTTGAATATACCTTAAAGTCTTTAATTTTATCAGATTACATAATCCAAACTTTTGTAGAAGAATGCTGGTACAAGGAAACCAGTATTCTAAGTGAAAAGGGAAAAAGAAGGTGACTGAGATAAATTAGAGATTTTGACAGTGATCTACATGAAGGCAATATTTCACTGTGAATTTTAGGCCACAACAGACCAGCAGAATTCATTATGTTATAATGAATTCACATAGGGAAGTGATCGTGCCCCTGTACTCAGCACTGGTGAAGCTGCACCTTGAATACTGTGTTCAGTTTTGGGCCCCTCACTCCAAGAAGGACGTTGAGGTGTTAGAGCGTGTCCAGAGAAGGGCAACGAGGCTGGTGAGGGGTCTGGAGAACAAGCCTTATGAGGAGTGGCTGAGGGAACTGGGGTTGTTTAGCCTGGAGAAAAGGAGGCTGAGGGGAGACCTCATTGCTCTCTACAACTACCTGAAAGGAGGTTGTAGCGAGGTGGGTGTTGGTCTCTTCTCCCAAGTAACAAGCGATAGGACGAGAGGAAATGGCCTCAAGTTGTGCCAGGGGAGGTTTAGACTGGACGTGAGGAGAAATTTCTTTACTGAAAGAGTGGTGAAACATTGGAAGAGGCTGCCCAGGGAAGTGGTTGAGTCCCCATCCCTGGAGGTATTTAAAAGATGTATAGATGAGGTGCTTAGGGGCATGGTTTAGTGGGCATGGTGGTGTTGGGTTGACGGTTGGACTGGATGATCTTAGAGGTCTTTTCCAACCTTAATGATTCTATGACTCTATGATTCTATGATTCTATGTTGAATTTCAGTATAACAGAACTAATTGTTTGAGCTGTTTTTCACCCACAAAGAAGAATTTAAAATAATATTTCTTAATATAACCCAACTGATCGATGGGAAGCTCTGAAGTTATTGAGTACAAGTCAAGAATTTCTGTGCTAGGGAAGATTTTTCCCACTCCAATTTTAATGTGCATTCATTTGACATTTTTGTGACAGAATGGAATCAAAGATCTCAGTTATTGTGATATGACAGATGTGTGAAAACACAAGAAAGAACTTAAAGCACATAGGAGGCCCACAAACTATTAAAAAAAAAAAAAAAGTTTCCACTTCCGCATATTAATGTTCACAGAAACATAAAACAGCCCAGGTTGGAAGGGATGGAAGGGACCTCAAAAGATCAACTGGTCTAACCTTTCACGGCAAAGAGAGCCTAGATGAGATTACCTAGCTCCCTGTCCAGTTGTGTCTTGAAAACCTCAAGACTTTACCACATTCCTGGGGAGGTTTTTCCAGTGAGTGATTGTTTTCATTTGATGTTGTTCCTCAATTGCCATTATCATTCATAGATTGCCTATGGTTACTAAACCAGCAGCAATCACCCTATCCATTAGTTTAATTCCATTTCATAGCAACATTTATGTCAGCAGCTACAAACACTTAGCATCAATGTGGTTATCTGGCAGGTAGGACCATAGCATCTCCTACAATACCTTCTTTATGAAGAGAAAAATTATTCCTGTGTATATGAAAATCCAACATCTTCCTTACTTTTTTGCAACAGCCACAAAAATCTGAGGCTAATATTATACCTAGACTATACATTTTCTTTCCAAAACACATTTGTGAACTTCAGCTGCTCAGTTGCAGAAAAAAAATAGCCATAGAAATTAACGCTATTAATTATCTGACAGAAATGATAACTCTAATTGCAGCTGTATGTACTCTTAGACTCTTCGGAATTTGCTTTAAGAATTATATCTACTTTTTGGAAGATGTACTAAAATCCAACCTCCACTGAAGAAAAAATTTTTATTAGGAGCAGAAGTGTCTCAACTGATTCACAAATATATTTCTTCCCTGAATGAGCCTGAACAGTAGGATCTTTTTGTTGTTTTTACATGGTATCTGTTAGAATGTGTTTATGACCAAGGGGGATTTCTAAATATGGGAATAATGTAAATAGCGGAGAAAAGAAATACTGGCACCTGTGACAAGGAATTTAGTCAGCTGATTAATAACTTCAGTACTGTGTTTTCATTTTCTTTCTTCAAGTAAAGCCCTACCTATTTTACTCTTATAAAGCTACATAACTACATACATTTGCTTCTACATATGATGTCTACTTAATTTGCTGTTTTAATCATTAGAGGAAAAAACATTAAATTAATTAAATTAATTCTTTTGGATGTGTATTTGAAACATTATCTAAATATTATTATCGTTTTCTTAGTAAAATGTATGACAGTTAACTTGATCTTCCCAAAAGTATGATGTAGTACATGTAGTTTAACGAATCTTACTGGAAAAAGCTCTGCTCTTCAATGAATATATGCTGCCATCTGCCGACAAAATGAGAGAAATGCCGTTCTAGAAAAAGAAATGTCAAACATTTACTATCCCACCCCCCCCACCCCCACCCCCCGAAAACTTGTTTGGTATGATTAAATAATTCTTAATTAAAAGATTCAAGTGGCTACAACTATCAGCTAGAATAAACTCCTGGGAAATCATTTAAGCATTTAATATGCATTTCGGTTTTCTGTTAGAATTTTTTAAAGTAAATATTGCATAGATTCTTAAAGCTCTTAATTTGATTGTTTTTAATAATTGTTTGGAATAAATGCTTTTTTAAGATAATAAAATCTTATTTTAAAAGGTTTCTGTAACAGAAACTAGTGGCCTCTGAAGTGTGAACTTTGAATTTGGCTGGACCAAAATTTTTACACTCCTGCTAGCAAATTTTAATAATATAGCTTTCTCAGTTTCCCATTGCAAAAGACCAGTCTCACTATCTTTGTATAGTTTTCATGAGCAAGGACTATTGATTTTTTTTTTCTTCTACAGCTCTCAGCTTCAAAGAGTTGATCTCAGCTAATCTGTTCATACCCTATTTTTAATTCATCAAGAAGTGATTAGCTGTTGTGCCTTTATCTCAAACTGTTCTTAAAAATAAATTATTATTTATAGGGTACCTACAGATTTTTTCCTCATAGAAAATACAATGGAATTTTATACAGTTTTTATTTGTACTACTTCAACTAAGCAATAGATGTTCATAAAAACCAGGTAATATAATAGGGGGGCTGATTTGGAGCAACACTGAGCACAGGATCTATAGACAAACATTATGGAGGAACATAAATATAGGTTGTCCTGGTTTCAGCTGGGATAGAGTTCATTTCCTTCTTAGGAACAGGTATAATGCTGTGTTTTGGATTTAGGATGAGAATAATGTTGATAACACACTGATGTTTTAGTTGTTGCTAGGTAATGCTTATGCTAGTCAAGGACTTTTCAGCTTCCCATGCTCTACCGACTGAGAAGGCTGGAGGTGCACAAGAAGCTGGGAGGGGGCCCAGCCAGGACAGCTGACCCCAACTGGCCAACGGGATATTCCATACCATGTGACGTCATGCTCAGTACATAAACTGGAGGGAGTTAGCCAGGGTGGTTGCTGCTCGGGAACTGGCTGGGTATCGTTTGGCAAGTGGTGAGCAATTGCACTGTGTATCACTTATTTTGTATATTCTTTTATCATTATTATTATTATTATTTTGCCTTCCTTTCCTGTCCTATTAAACTGTCTTTATCTCAACCCACCTTTCTTTTTTTCCCCCGATTATCTCCCCCATCCCACTGGGGGAGAGGAGAGTAAGCAAACGGCTGTGTGGTGTTTAGCTGCCTCCTGGGTTAAACCACAACATAGGTAAATGATTGACTGTAGTATCAATGTGGTTCCATTAAAACATGTCTGCATAATTATACAAAGCAATTTTTTTTTCTGAGCTGTTCTGAAAAGCTCAGACCTTTGTATGTCATTGTAGATTATCCCAGCATTTATAGGATTAAAGAAGACAACTTCTTAATAGTTTTGATCACTTTTTTGTTTGTAAATTACTAGCAAGGCATTCAATTTTGTCAAAAAAAGCCAAATAGCATGAGGCAAATATTTAATGAAAACATATATCAAACAAACTTCTACTTATTCATTGTCATTGTTACAGAATTTCATAGATTATTTCATATTTTCTACAATATAATTTTCACATAATATGCAGTCTATTTCACTTTCAGTAATAACCATTATTTGTGAAGACCAGTTTTTAGGTCATATTGATTGAAATTCTCCTTTTATATAGATTCTACTCTGTAGCTTTCACAATAAAGAAAAAAATGTTTTCTAGCAATACAATAAATAATGTAGGTCACATTTATCATACATGTTACTTTACTCTTTTTTTTTTCTTCTATTTTCCAATGAGGGAATGAGATCTAGCGTTATATCACAGAACCATAGAATGGTTTGGTTTGGAAGGGACCTTTAAAGATCATCCAATCCAACCCCCCTGCCATGGGCAGGTATATCTTTCACTAGACCAGGTTGCTCAAAGCCCCATCCAACCTGGCCTTGAACACTTCCAGAGATGAAGCGTCCACAACTTCTCTGGGCAACCTGTTCCAGTGTCTCACCACCCTCAGCAACAAAAAAAATTCTTCCTTATGTCCCCCTTATAGTCCACTTTAAGTATTGAAAGGCTGCAGTAAGATCTCCAAAGCAAGGATGGAGATGGAAGTAAGGGTGTGCTTTTTTTTATGTCAGTGCACAAGATTTTATGAATTTATGTTGGAGAAAGGAGAATTTTGAGGGAATAATGAGGTTTGATGTAACTGTGATATGTTTTTCTTTCTCACAGTGTTGAATAGCTTTTTCTCCTGGACAGGTAAGTGAAACTGTAATTAATTCCATACGTAATATTATTTGGGGAGTCTTAATATAACCAACTGTGTTGGCTGTAGGCTTGCAAAATTACAAAGCTTATGCAGTAGCTGTTGCAGTATTCACCAGTAGAATGAGACATGAATTCAAAGCAGAACCAGACAGAATTAATCTTATGGGAATTTCTGATGGTTTATTTTACTGGCATTTAAGTCTAGGTTTTTGGCTCAAATACTTTTTCTGTTGATTGGGCTATTAGATATTTTGTGTTTGTATTGTTTTCAGTCCTTCCTGTTCTTAATTTCTAAAATCTGATGAGATAAGTTCTTTTTATTCTTGCACCAAACATTTTTTTCCAGGTTTATTCATAATACATAATAATATATTTCTGAAAATTTTTGGTTCGGCCTGACATTTTGTGCTGCTTTTGGCTGGGATAGAGTTAATTTTCTTCATAGTAGCTAGTATGGGGCTATGCTTTGGATTTGTACTGGAAACTGTTGATAATACAGGGAGGTTCTAGTTACTGCTGAGCAGTGCTTACACAAAGTCAAGGACTTTTCTGCTTCACACACCACCCCACCAGCGAGTAGGCTGGGGGTGCACAGAATTTGGGAAGGGACACAGCTGGGACAGCTGACCCCAACTGACCAAAGAGATATTCCATACCATATGACGTCATGCTCAACAATCAAAGCTGGGGAAGAAGGAGCAAGGAGGGGATGTTCAGAGTTATGGCATTTGTCTTCCCAAGTAATCATTACGCATGATGGAACCCTGCTTTCCTGGAGGTGACTGAACACCTGCCTGCCGATGGGAAGTAGTGTATGAATTCCTTGTTTTACTTTGCTTGCATGCACAGCTTTTGCTTTACCTATTAAACTGTCTTAATCTTACCCCATGAGTTTTCTCACTTTTACTCTTCTGATTCTCTCCCCCATTGCACCAGAGGGGAGTGAGCGAGTGGCTGTGTGGTGCTGAGCTGCCTGCTGGGGTTAAACCATGACACATTTTACGATATTTTGTACTTATTGCTACAAGCCTTCCAAAGGACTATAAATAAACTTCAGCTAATGAAAATCTGAAGTATGATAATACCTGTATATTACCAGCTTAGCAATGGAACAGGGCTTTTGTCCTGTCCTGAAGAGTTTACAGTCACATTTGAATCAAGGTAAGTAAAAATGGCAAACAATAGTGGTGGAAATAATTTTATTAGATAAAGTCAGCTGCTATACAGCTGAGAGTTCCAAGTCATTTCTATGAAATATGTAAAAAAGTTTCACAAAATAATTATAGAATAAAATTATTTA
>NW_008825308.1:1766784-1790831 GCF_000699105.1 Pygoscelis adeliae | reverse complement strand
TGCTGAACCACTGTTTACCTATGGTGGTACCAAGAAAATGGGGATGTCAGGGAAGGATTTGAAGTAGAAACTAGTGAATAAACTCATATGGAAAGGTTATTCCATAAAGAAGGGTGTTTAGAAAAGAAATAAGCAAATAAGTGTCTTTTGCCTTTTTTTTTTTCTTCCTTGGAGCTAGACCTTCATCTGAAAAGTCATTGCATGATGCCACTGACCATTCATTCATTCAACAAGGATTTTTTTCTTGGTATTCAGAGGCTGAAGAAGTCTTAAGATTGAATTACATTTAGAAGTAGATTTTTCCCTATATGTAAAAATAGTAACTCTAATGAGATACTTTGTAAGTCTGAGATAGTATCTAGAACATTTCTAATATCAGGGGCAATTGTACAGTGAAAAATTTGCTCTTCATTTTTTATTAGCAATATTAGCAATATTAGCAATATACATGACTGAAGAATTAAGAAAAAAAACCCAGGTATATTAAGCACAAAAATGTCAGAAGAAGAAAAACTTGTATTTAAAATGTGATTTTTTGTTTTGTATTGAGTTGTGATTAGGAAATATTGGATAAATTTGATAGACCTCCTATGCAGTAGCATAATTAATGTGATATCTAATTTGGCACTGTGTTTCCCTCTGTAGTCTCCAAATGCCTTAAAGAAAAAAGAAAAAAGGGCTTCCTTATTAATCAGAATGAAAGGATATGTACTTGGCTAAGCACATTTTTCCCATAAAACCTACTCGTTGCCCATTAGCTGCTTGTGGTTGCCACAGAAGGTCCCTGTGAAGGCCATGACTGCTGATGGGCTCTGCAGACCACCCACCCCAGGGTTCAGCTGTTGTCCCCCCAGGCCAGCACTGGTACGGCAAGAATGGGCAACCTGGGGAAGAGCAGGGTGAGAGAGAGCTGGAAGAAGACTCACCAGGGCCTTCCCACTCTGCTTGGAAGCTGCATTTGAGCTCAAGCACTCCTACCTGGTCTCTGACTGAGCTGCATGCCAAGCGTGCTGGGCCTGGTCATCTACTTTGTTGATACCAGTCTTGACTTCCTAGCTTGGCCTCAGGCCTGCCTGGTCACTGTGGACTTGCCTGGACAGTAGGCTCCCCGCTGACCCCAGTCATCATCCCCATCCCAGCCCTGCTCTCCTGGCCAGGTACCATGGGACTACACACCTTGGTGAGTCGCTGCCCTGCCCTCACCCTCAGCACCTGTCTCTCTGCCCTTGAGAGCTGCTTGATGTTACTGTTCCCTTACAGGGGCATGGGAGAAGGATAAGAAGTAACAGACACAAGTTAGAAAAACAGGAAGTTTGAATTAGACATTAGAACAACTACTTCCCTGTGAGGGAGGTCAAACACAGGAAGAGGTTGCCCAGAAAGACTGTGGAGTCTCCATCCCTGGAGGTCATCAGGGTTCAGCTTGACACAGCCTGGAACACCCTTCTCTATTTGGTCCTGCTTTGAACAGAAGTCTGTTCCAGATGATCTCCAGGGGTCCTTTCCAACCTATCCTGTGATTACTGAAAGTCTGTTTGTGGCAAACTCCTGCTTCTCAAGTAACCAACTGAAAATCTCATTCTCTGTTTGTACACTAATATTTCTTACCTCAGGAGGTAACATCCAACTATAACAACAGTGTCTTGTTACCCCTTGGATCTAACCAACTGTGGTTGAACAACTAAAATTCAAATTCCAAGACTACAAACTTCAGATGAAGTGCACTGGATTTAATCCTTTCAGTTAATGTGGAAGGCTAAACTCTATTTTATTTTTTGGTTAATCCTTTTCAGTTAAAGCCATATCATTGCATAGATTTCTCTATTGTAATTAATGCCTTAAATCTTTGTGATAACATAACATAACATACCATTTGATGGAAAAATATGAAGTGTTTTTATCGTTTATGTCAGAAAATCCAGACTCCCAAAATTATATTCAAAATGCAGGGGGTGGTTATATTAAGTGTAACAGTTTTCTTAACATATACATATTTCTGAACTACAGACCTCTGTACTATATTCACTTTTGTATCAGTATATATGCTGAAATGAATTTTTGCCTATGCCTCAATATACCTACGTGAGCTTCTGGTGTCTCTGTGGTCACTCAGGGTTTTACCAATAATGAAGTGAGAGTGACAAAAAGCCGCTATGAGGCATTATGTGCCTTACAGAAAAAAACAAATGGAATTTCATCATATTTGTTGCCAAAATACACATACAGATTGAACTGATGTGTCTAGTAGTCATCTACCCAAGATTAAGGGGCTTCAGTGTTTCGAAGATGACAAAGCTAGCTGTATGGGAGTGGAACAGAGAGATATTTTCTCTATGCTTTTTCAATAAGAATTTTACTTTTCCTTTTTTTTAATAAACCTTTTTTTACAATGAAGTATTAGAATATCCTGAGAAAATAGTCTAATCTTAAGATCTTGTTGATTAACTCTTTTTTTTTTTCCCCCAACCAAAATTAAAATCCTAGGAATCAGAAGGATACATGCTATGGGTATTTTTGACTGTTGGATTGTATAGTAGTAAGAACAAAAGGCTGAAAAGAGGTCATTATTCAAAACTCAGTCTTCTTATTTTAGCATCATTTTGGGGCAATTCCATTTTCTGTTAAGCTGATGCAAATAAAGAATAATTCCTCTGAAGTCAGTAAACTTATTCTTCATAAAGCTGGCATGCAGTTAAGAGTCTCAGGTCATGTCTTTAAGTGGATTGCATATTTAAATCATTACATTCCATTTACTTTGAAAAGTCCTCTGGTCACAGAGTGCTGTTTGGAACTAGAGTTGAGAAAATACAAAGGAGACTAATACTTCCTTATTTAATCCTTCTACCGTCTTACTTCCTTCCCCCTCCTCCCTTAAAAAAAAAAAAAGGGAGGGGGGGCGTAAAAAGGGTTTGCCAAACTCTTGCTATTGCATACAAATCTTTCTGATTGTTTTAAAATGCTGTACTTCTGTTCAGCAGAGCTTAATTATTTACTTGGCTGTTCATCCCTCAGAAGCATGAGATGCTAATTATTATGGCAAAATTTATTTTTAAAGCTGAAATTCTGTTTGGGTGTGCAGCTCATTTCTTTCAATTAATTCAGCTGCAGTGTGTGCCTTGCTGTCTGTCATCTGCATTACAATAGCGGTGACTTCCTAGCCTCCGTGGGCACCTAGCCAGAGAGACAGAGTAACCCCAGTGTCTCCCTGCGCTTTCACTGCCACTTCAATGGACTATTGCTGTCAACAGTAAAAGTACAATAAATTGAGGCTCTTTCTTCAGTAGAAATCCTATGATAGAATTAAAGAGTACTTTAATATTTTACAAGAGACTGAGACCATCTGTTAAGATCCAGCTGGATAGCTCTTGGTCTAATAGAGTGGAAATGCATCTTGTGACTTATCTATTCGGGTGGTTTCTTCAGCTGCCTTTCCCATTGTTAATCTTCAGTAATCACATTCTGTGTCACCGAGCGGTCAGAGCAATTTCCGCTCTCAGGTCAAACCTTAAGGGTTATGCTTTTAATTTATTTAATTAATTACTGACTTGCTCAGTGAAAGTAAAGTCCTGTTAAGCCTTACCCAGGGGGAAGGAAAAGAGGAGGAATATTGGAATGGAGAAGGCATTTCTGTTTAAAAAGGACAAATTTAAGACTCAGATGCCGTACAGCTAAGTAAAGAGCAACAGAAACATTAGGAGATATTGAAAGTTAATCTTCCCAGGATATTTTGTGATGCTGTGCATTCTGCCACTGCCAAAAGGTGGACTCTCTATTCACTAACCTGCAAAAGAGGTATTCTGCAGTATCCATCGATCTTGGATACAGACTTCATAAGGTTCATGCCATATTTTTATTTTACACATCAGAAACATTGCCAAAGATAGTATGAAATGCCTGTCCACTTTCATGTAAATGGAGTTGCTAGACTAGTGGGCATTTATCTTCTCATAAGTTGACTCAGGGAATTAAAGACTGAGTGAAGCTCTGCTTTGTACTGACTTTCTTTATATATATGTTCATTATGGTCTCTTCCAACTTTACATCCTGTGACTTTTAGTTCTGTTTTCACTTTAAAATATCCCAGCAACTGTAGTGGTATGCCTTTAGTGGGGTCTGTAAAACAAAACACATGCTTAAATCCTTTGATAGTTTTAGATTTAAAAAAAAAAAAAAAATAAAATCTCATATAAGTAAGAAAATCTGATTTTTTTTTCTGTACAAAGTTGGTTTGAAGTATCTTGCAGTAATTTACTCATCAGTAGTGTATCAGTTAGTAAGACATATGGTAGTCCAGTAAAATGGGTAGGCAACAGTATATTTGTCCCACCCAAAAGCACAACTGCTATTTACTGTAGAATATGATAGACTTCAGGGGAACATTTAGGAAGATTAACTTAAAACATTCTTTCTAGCACTGAAACTTGAGATTGGCAAAGTCTGGGCTATTTCATTTCTTGAGACTCATTGTGCCAAAGGCTAAAACCCAACTGTAAAGATGCATGGTGATCTAAGATGCATCAAAAGGGTTTTCAGTCCTGGACTAAATGCTTAATATTTCATTTGCCAATGGGTTGTACTCTATATCCGTATTCCAAGAAATGGACTAAATGTACTTTAAAGACTTCTGTAATTTCCAGAAACAAGTTGTACTTCATATTAATTCTGTAAGAGGTTTCTCATCACTCACCAATTTTCTGTCCTTGATCACAACATTATTGAGTCATAAAGGTAGAAATGTATTAAGTGGAATAAATCCAATTTTGCTTATTTCTGTTAATGTATTTTCTCACTTTATGGTTTACTCAGAAGAAACAGCCTGTGATATGGAGTTAATAGCTTGGTTGCCAAATTCTATGTTGTCTACAGCCTACAGTATTGTTGCTATTTTTTAAAATATGAGCACTGCATATATTTGCAAGCATATTTTCCTATTATGCCAAATAACTAAAAAGTAGATAAAGATTTAAGAAATATTTAAGTATATTTAAGATATAAGTACTGTGCCTATACTGTTATCGGTATATACTCTGGGACTGATCTTTGCTTCATGAGCCAGCTGGTTCAAAGCAGCTTGTGCCCACCCGTCTAATGGCACACTTGGTTCAGAGTGGAGTAGCTGCACCCATCCTACAGGGAACTGGAAGGACGCCCTTCACCTGCCACAGGAGTCTGCTCACCCACCACCATCTCTTCACTGGAATATGAAAACAGCAAGAGAAGGCATAGACATCAGTGTAGATCTTTTTAGATTTTGAATAAAACTGCTTGACCTGTACTCAGATCTCTTAGCATGAGGCTTTCCTACCTCACAGCTAAGGAACCAAGGAGACTTTTGCAGCTCTGTATTCCTGCTCCTTGTTCCCACACCCTTCCAACCTTCCCAAACTTGATATAGGTCAAGATGCACTTTCTCAAAAAACTGGTTTTCCTCTTGGCCCATAAAGCCCCCATTTGGGTCTAAGATATTTTAACAAGTTTTTAATATAGTTTTTAGACATTGCTTGCCACGTTCATATTTTATAACGTGATATAAAGTATTTGTTTCTTGCAGTAGGTTGTGGCATGAGAGCTTAACACTGGCTCAGCCTGGATGTTACAGAGTGATTGCTGCAGAGGGCTGGTTGTGATAAAGTGATTAAATTTAGCAGGGTCTTATACATACAGTGATTCCTGGATGGAAATATTAATTATTTTTGTCTAGAGGGGACTATAGTTTTTCCATTTTAGGGAAAAAAAAAAAAAGGGTGCAGAAACTGCATTAATGTAATTTGGAGGACTGGGGTAACAGGACACTGGAAAGAAACACAGCCATTAAAATTTATGTCCAAGTATAAAACTGTCTTACTTGGGTTGCTATATTTCTAAGAAAAAATTCTCAACACATACTTTTTCTATTACTCATGATATTCTTGTACTCTTTCAGACCGTCAGACTTTTGCCTCTAAATTGGAGAGATATGGATTTGATGGATGGACTATTAGATGGATAAGGAATCAACTGGATGGCCCCATCAAAAGAGTTACAGTCAATGGTTCAATGTCCAAACAGATACCACTGATGAGTGGTGTCCCTCAAGGGTTCATATTGGGACCAGTACTATTCAACATCTTTATTAATGACATAAGCAGTAGGACTGAGTACACCCTCAGCAAGTCTGCAGGTGACACCAAGCTGAGTGCTACAGCTGATTCACTTGAGGGAAGGGGATACCATCCAGAGAGACCTGCACAGGCTTGAGGAGTGGGTCCATGCAAACCTCATGAAGTTCAACAAGGCCAGGTGCAAGGTCCTGCAGCTGGGTCAGGGCAATCCCCAATATCAATACGGACTAGGGGATGAATGGATTGAGAGCAGCCCTGAGGAGAAGAACTTGGGGGTGATGGTTGATGAGATGCTCAACATGACCTTGCAATGTGTGCTTGCAGCCCAGAAAGCCAACTGTAGACTGGACTGCATAGAAAGAAGCGTGGCCAGCAGGTCAAGGGAGATGATTCTCCTCCTCTACTCTGCTCTTGTGAGACTGCACCAGGAGTTCTGCATCCAGCTCTGGGGTCCCCAGTACAAGAAAGACATGGACCTGTTAGTGCAGGTCCAGATGAGGGCTACGGAAATGATCAGAGGGCTGGAACACCTCTCCTATTAAGAAAAACTGCGAGAGTTGGGGTTGTTCAGCGTGAAGAAGAAAAGTCTCTGGGGAGACCTTATTGCAGCCTTTCAATATGTAAAGGAGGCTTATAAGCAAGATGGAGAGAGACTTTTTACCAAGACCTGTGACAGGACAAGGCACAGTGGTTTTAAACTGAAAGAGGATAGGTTCAGGTTGGACATAAGGAAAAATTTGTTAAGATGGGGGTGGTGAGACACTGGAACAGGTTGCCCAGATAAGTTGTGAATGCCCCATCCCTGGAGGCGTTCAAACTCAGGTTAGATGGGGCTTTGATCTAGTGGAAGATGTCCCTGCCCATGGCAGGGAAGTTGGACTAGATGACCTTTAAAAGTCCCTTCCAACCCAAACTATTCTATGATTCTGCCATGTGAAATGCATTTAGAGAAGAGTTCTACACAGAAGTAGAGCCAATCTTATGATTTTTTTTTTTAATTAAAAAAAAACCAGAACACAACCCCCCTATATTTTAGGTAACTTTTCTTTCTTATATTTTTTTATTGAAACTTTTAAAAGATAACTTCATAGAATGCATTAGTAACTCATTTTTCACATTTGGAAGGAAAAAGAAAATTGAGAACCAACCTTTCTTTAAAAAGACCAGATATGAAAATGGACAGAATTAAAGTAATACATAGTATTATATCTAAGTATTGTAGTCATATCATGAGACATCTTTATTTCAGGTGGCACAGAGGTGTAGGCTGTTCATTAGAGGTTTTATATTTTGAATGTAAAAGCTTTTTCTTTTAAGAAAATTTTCAGTGTAAAATGACAAATTGTTCTCAACTTCATCACATTTTCAAGTTTTAGTATTTTTTTTCACTTTCAGTAAATCTTCCACTAAAAAGAAAAAAGGACAAATCACTTGCAATTTCTTCTTCCTCTTTAACTGAAATAGAATAAACAGCTTTTGAAAAATATACAGATTACTACACAGTCTCAAACAGGCAAGCCATTTTGTGCAAGTCAAACTAGATATAAAAGACAGTAATAAAAGCTAGGTCATCTCAGTGAGCACTTAGGAGGATGGGTAGGTAATACCTCACTCAATCATTCTATGTCCTTCTAAGAAAGGTAATAATATCATACACAATAGGGTTTTTTGTGCTCTCACACACACTCACATCACATAGACTATATATACTATTTCAGGATTTGGGGGGTTGTTTTGGTTTGGGGTTTGTGTTTTGTTTTGTTTTGTTTTGTTTTTTTTTCCAGTTTATGTCCTATTTATTTAATAAACGCAAAATGCCAAATCCACACAAGTTTTCTGGATATAGGCTATCCCTAGATTTCTTCAGGAGCTGAACACATGCGTCTTAATGAGTGTTTTGTTTCAATTCTATTTTGTTCAGTGCAGTTCTGGTTTAATGTCCCAATTGCTCAATGTGACATAAATACTTATTGACCTAGCTGTGGTGATGTAACTGATTAAAATCTGATTGAAGACCAGGTCTACTAATTTTAGTTAAATAGACAGGCTGTATTCTATAGCAACTAAAAGCAGAATTAAACTCCTAAATGTCCAGAATTTCATAATCACACATGTAATCCAGTAAATCTGTGACTGTTTAAATCTGACTTTGAATTTTACTAGTAGAAAATAATTTAACAGAACTATCAGATATTTATTTTAAAAATCCCTGTTTGATTAGTGTTATTCAGGTACTTAACGATTAGGTGTATGTGTAAGGAACACATTTTAAAGGATCATGAAAAGACTTTAGACAATGCTAAAATCACACATAGTAAGGGACAGTTCCTGTCCAAGAAAATTTAACAATCCAAAGAAATTATACAGCTAGTGAGAAGAACTACAGAAACCAAGTGATTTGCAGGCAGATAGGTGACAGGTGAAAACTAGATTTGAGTGCCTTGGCTTCTGGGCCACTGTCCTAACCTTGTCTCCCTTGCCTTAGAGGTATTTCAGAGTCACTTAATTAGTGCCCAGTACATTCCAGGGACAATTTTGAAAGTTAATTGCAAAGACTGTATCATAAATGGAAGTTTGATTAAATTCAATACTTTTTCAATGACTGTTGTGAAATTGAACCCTCATTATCTCTTCTAGTGACCTTTAATGTTTTATGTGGATTAACTGGATGATGAAATCCCTAAAGGACAAATTTATGTTTCTCAAATTGTATGTCAAAAGTTACAGAAAAAAAACCAAAACATTGTCTCTGAACTTTGTTGGAGAACAGGATAGTTTTGTAATAGTGTGTTTCCTAAATGGAGACTAAACGGAACTATATTCCTGTCAGTATGTTTTTCCCAGTTTCAGCTTATGCTGTTATTCTCTTCACGGCATTATTTGGGAATCAGAATGTGACTCTTTTTATACTCTTATATCTGGAGGATCCTTCTGTGATCATCCTTCCATTTTTTTTCTGATGTTACACCAGATTACTTTCTCATCACACTCAAAAATAAACTGCATTGAAAATGAAGTTAATTCCTAACCAAAGTCTTGATTCAGCAAAGAATATATAAGCGTATTCATAAATTAATGTACAAATTTTAATTTAGAAGTCAGTGAGTTTATTTGCATTGGGGATAGATAAAAACTTAAACACCAAGCTAGATTGAGGCCTAGTTTATTCTGTTTAACCAGTCAGAATAAAACGTGCTCATCTCTGACTTTTTCCATAAAAATTAAAGTTTTTGATAATCTTTTAACTGTATTCAGAGAGTCTTTACTGTGTCCCATGGTATAATATAAACTTCAGAATGCCATGTACCTATTCCTGTAATTAATCCAGTTGTCACTTGTTTGAGTTTTTGAAGTTTTTCCCTGTGTACATATTATACAAATATAATGTGATTTCAAGAAACATTCCAATTCTGCTAAAATTCTAGAGTTATAATACATGATTACTTGTGGGAGGCAAGGTCTTCCTTTGGATTCATGAGCTTATACATTCTTAGGGTTGAATGCTCAGCAGGTGTAATGCAACACATATTCATTGAAACTAGTAGAAGTAGGCAAATTTACATAGGCTGAGGATCTGTCCCTTAATATAATCTAGTTTCCCAAACGATTCTTCTAATTGCTCTCTATGTTCAGCTTTACAGCTATCTGTCAGTTACATTAGGAGGGTTATCAAATATTTAATTAAATTATGAATTCACAGTCACATTTCATTTCCAAACATTCCCAAATGTTTTAAATCAATTTGTTCAATATTACAATTTTAAACACTAACAGGCCCAACTTCTTGGCCTATATCAGTTAGCATCAGTCTGTGAAAGTAAATGAACTATACCACTTCCAAGTCCACTCCTGGTTTGAATAAAGAGAACAAAGCAAATATTTCCTGCCTAATTACTCACATTTCTTCCCACAGACACTGATTCTTTTTTTAATGTTTCTGTTGTTTCCAGACAAATTCACAGTTAGAATCCATCTTTTGTGAAGGTTGTCAAAATCTCCTCCTTCTTGTTGTTTTGTTGTTTTTTTGTCCCTTAGGGAAAAAAGATTGAAGAGTCTATATCTTTTAAGCAAAACTCTGGAGGCAGAGCTGTTCTAATACTAAAAGAAAAACAGATAAAGCAAAATTTCTTTTAACATCTTACTTCATAACCAGAAACCTTTGTGTATTCAGGCACAGAATTGGTCAAAAGGTTCAACATGTTGCTTCAATGTTACCACAGACCTTCATTGTGGACACTGAGTCTATGTAGTGGGCTCTCATTTATCAATAATGGTATAAAAGTAGGTTTGTCCTGAAGAAGGATATCTTAAAAAATAAATATATATATTTATTATTTTTGTTTCTTCACAGAAAGAAAAACTCGGATAAAAATCAGGCTTTTGAGAATAGTTAGAAAACGTCTAAGAAACTAATTAATTGCAAAGAAGCTAAATGATAATTAATAGTTCAACTCTCAATACACACTCTGGCATTCTGGGATCAAGTCTAAACAGATTACGTTTATACTTGGTGATGACAAAGATCAATAAAATAACAGATTAAAGTCAATGGAAATAAATATGAAGTGATGCAATGCTGTGGATTAATTGAGGTAGTGAGCTAAACCACACACAGCCACTCACTCACTCCCCCACAGCAGGATGGGGGAGAGAATCGGAAGGGCAAAAGTGAGAAAACTTGTGGGATGACATAAAGACAATTTAATAAGTAAAAGAGAAAAAAAAAAAAAAAAGAAAAAAAAAGAAAACAAAAAGAAAACAATTTAATGTAAAAGCAATAGCTCACCACCAGCCACCTGATGCCCAGTCAGTCCCTGAGCAATGGTAACCTTTGGAAAACTCTCCCCCAGCTCTTACGGCTGAGCACGACTTCATACAGTATGGAATATCCCTTTGGTCAGTTGGGGTCAGCTGTCCCAGCTGTGTCTCCTCCCAGCTTCTTGTGCCCCCCAGCCTACTCTCCTTGGGTGGGGGGGAGAGCAGATTGAGAAACAGAAAAGGCCTTGATGCTGTATAAAGACTGTTCAGCAAGATCTAAAACATGGGTGTGTTATCAATACTGATTTGGTCACAAATCCAAAACATAGCACCATACAGGCTGCTATGAAGAAAATTGACCCTGTCCCAGAAAGGGAAAGTTCAAGGTGAAAAAAGATGATCAAGGGTTTAGAACAGCCTCTGTATGCAGAATGATGATACTCTTCAGATTAGAACAGGTTACTGAGGAGATACATGATAGAATTATATCAAATAATGAAAAGCATAAAGATTATGAAGAGTGAACAATATTCACTTTCTCTTCAAATAGAAGACAGAGTTCAAAAGAAACTAGGAGCTGACAGTTTGGAACAGGTGGCACTTTTAAACAAGCATTAAGCAGTAGACCTTTTTTCTTCAGAATGTTGTGGATACTAAGTTTACTAAAATTCAAGAAGTCATTAAGAGAGAAAAAAAAAAGGGGGAGAAAAATCTATTGAGGGTAAACAAATACAGAAAAATTACTTCTTCTTTAGGTATTTTCCAGGCATGAAAAATTCCCAGCAACTCCCAGGATGCCGGGAGAGTATTCAGGAGGAGCATGATTTCATAATTGCCTTGTTCTTAGATACATTCTTAGGCATTTGCCTTTGGTCCCTGATGGAGACAGGACGAAGGATAAGATAGATGGTTTTTGCTGTCCCAATGCAAACACTTTTATGTCCCTACATTTGTTCTTTTCTTATATAACTGATAATGCTGGAGTTCATCCATGCTTGTTTTCTTCAATTCTTTCATATATGAAACAAATGAAAGCAACCTTTAGAGTGAGTGTTTTCATTCAAGCAAGAATAATGTAATTAGTTTTTACATTGGTGCTTGAATGTGCTCCACAGGTAAGTTTGGTTTTTGTGTTCACTATAAAGAATGATGTTTTTTGTTATCACTGTTTTGCCAGTAAAAGTTTCTCCTTGTAGCAGATGGACAAAACAACAAATTAGTTTGGCAGCAAAATCAAGATTTGAAGCAGTAATAAGGATGGATGTTGCAGTAAAAAAAAAAAAAAAAAAAAGTTTTTTTTTATCTTGTTGACAGATTTTGATACTGCAAAAGACAATGTCTGGTTAGTTATAGGAAAAGGTTAAAGTTTTTTTTTCACACTGCTAAATAACTCTCAATGCTAAATGGCAACAGATACATTAGCTCATGATTAGCCTCTATCTTGATATTGCAAGTCAGTATGTACTTTTAGTTATTTACTAGCATTGTTTGAGGGATATGGAGTCCGAGAGCCTTCTAATGATAGAACAAAGATTTTTTGTTATTAACATGTTACTCAATCTTTTATATCATATAAGCAGCATGAAATTTCACACTTGCTATGGAACTACAGAATCATATTACACTTGATTTCATAAAGAACTGCAGTAGTATTTTATTTTGGCGGGGAGCACTGTCTTCTGTAAGACACCCTTGTATCATATGCAAGACATTAATTTAAGTGAAGGTGAAATTATTTGCTACAGCTTGATATGATCTAGTGCTTTATTGCTAAAAGGGTGATTTCGCATAGTCCTCTTTCTTCCTTACTTCCACCATTCCCTCACTCTGGTACTCACTGAACTCCGCATAGAGATGATTCAACTCATCAAAGTCCCAATATATGGTTGTGTATAACAGTTATTTGAAAAAAGTAACATTTTCTGATGAATTAGTGATTTCCATTAGGTCATAAAGTCCCATAAAAGCTACACCAAGTACAAGAGAAGCAGTGATGACAAATGTGAGCAGAAAGAAGAGACTTTCCCTATTTGGGGGACAGTGGACTGTTCACTAATCTATAAAAGAATAAAATAATCCAGGAAACATCTCTAAATCTTACCCTTCATGTGACAAAACTTACTGCAATATCATTGTTCTCAGCCACAGATGCAAAGGACTAGAAAATCACTCAGAGAATGTTGTATTCTGAAATAGAAACCCATTTCATTAGATTTTCCTCCTAACTCATTCTGTCAGTTTGGTTTCTTTCATGCCTCTACTTCTCCCTTTACCACCACTCATCTAACTGCCATTTTTTAGGCTACAAAATCCTGTCTCAAATGTTCTGTTTTACAGTGAGACTTTTTTTTTTCTTTTTTTTTCCTAAAACACACTTTGAAAAGAGATTTGTTCAGTCCTTTTTTTTTTCCCCATGGTTCTTCTGGTCTGTATCCAGAGTAAGGACGTCAATCCATCTGAAATCTCCTAGTTTCCAGGTGAGTATATTAATCTCTGGCTGACAGTTTCTTTTTGGTCTAATGAATACTTGACAGTTTATACAAATTAAAACACCATTAGCAGGATACTAGGGAGGCTTACTTTCACCATGAAGCATTCCAGTTGATGAACTCACCTGAGATGTGGAACACACAGCTTTAAGTCCTTAATTTACCTCAGGAATCAGCAGTGAGCTGTATCAGACATGCATTTTCACTGATACTTGAAGCATATATCTTTTCTTCCTGAGTAAATTTCATCAGCATTGTGCTATAGGATTCAACAACCATTTGAATTAAGCATAATTATTTCTGCAAAGTGAAAAAGAACTGATAAAAGAAGTTGTGAGGGAGCACTCCTGGAACAGGTATCCTGAAATGTTGAAAGCACTCTCCTGTATATCTATTAGGTTTACTTTTTTATTTGTTTTGTTTTAGTTGCTAATTATTTGAAACTTAATTCTTAATTTTCATTGCATTGAGTGAAGCAGAATACCGAAGCATGGATTGTTCTAATGAGATGGTTCCATCCAGACCAAGGAGGCTCTACTGCATGTAATCTTTACTAAGAGACAAACTGCGAGTAAAAATGTTTCAAAGTATCTATATTTTCCAGGGGAAAACTATATAACTTTTCAAAAGTTTTGAATAGCCACATTTACTAGTTGCTTCTGAAAAAGCCTAAGAGAATAATATACACTACAACTAATTTAGAAGGATCAGAGAAGAAACTTATTCCTGAAATATTTGCGTAAAGTTGTTGCATGGGGGAGATGGGATTATTTTGTTCAAGTCTTTTTCCACTAATGACAAAAGAACAGAAAATTGTTGCATTATTTTATAAATTATTTTTTTCATCAAGAACCAAAAAATACCAAAGTATTGTGGGTTTTGGTTTGTTTGTTTGTTTTTGTTTTTAAACTTGTACCTTCTTTGTCTCCCCATAGTTAATCTACTAAATCAGTAAGCAGTATGTAATACCTACAGCATATGCATCAACCATGCCTGGCTCTGAAGGAAATTATTGATTTTTGGGAGCTAACAATCTGATTTCAGGTTGTTTTGTTTTAAAGAAAATAAGAAAGAACAACAGAACAAAAAGAAAGGATCTTTATGTTCTACACTATTCTACCAGAACATTTGCTTAGATATTTGCTAAGCTTTTTCTGCCATATCTGTATCCTTAGCATGGTAGAAAGTCTGAAATCTGCTATTCATAAATTCTTTCTAGACATTGCTTAGAGAGTTCTGAGTATCTTCAGCAAGAGGTAACTCTTTCTAACAGTAAGATATTTGTCTAATGATTTGATTGAATATTTAGAAGGGATATTACAAACAGCAAAATACTATCACCTTCAGAAAAAAACATCTTGGCAAAATATGATATAAAACAAGCATGCTATTTTTTTTCTGTTTGATACTAAAGAAACACCCTTTTCACACTAAAGAGTAAAAATTAATTAGTTATTAATTATATTTCTAATCTATGAAACATTAGAAAGAATAAGGGTTCTAAATCTGAACATTTTTCACCCACATAATGTGCTGAAAAGAATCTGTCACCATCATTTCTTGTCACTGATAGTTATATAAATGAAAAAAAAAAATCAATTCCATTTTCTTTTTTTTTTCTTTTTGGGAAAGTGGATACAACAATTTATTTCTCCTATTTGATTTCCCATATTTGACCTTTCTAGCTTAACAAAATGACTTAATAAACTCAATAAAAATAATAAAAATTTATTCAATTATATAGTTTACAAGAGAGCTAGTTTTCAGGTAAGGTCAAATATAGCTGAACTGGTTGAGTGGGACATTGTATGCATTCGTACAGCTGTTATGGCCAATTTCTGTCCCTCAGGGGGAACTGACTGCTCAAGTCCTGTTTGGCAATGGACAGTGAATTTGCAGTACTTTTGAAAATTTGTTTATGACACAGAGGTGGTGAAGCTTGTGCAGCTGCTTCCCACCCAAACAACTCCTTTCCCTCAGCACAGCACAAGGGGAGAGCATCCTGAAACAGGCTTTCACTACTCTGTGATAATAAAAAGTAATGTTTGAAGGGCTGAAACCAGTGGAATATCCTAGACCCCACAGACAGAAGACTCTTGATTTCTCCCCTTACCCTTTTTACAGAGATGAAAGGAATACTGGAAAAAGGAGGATGATCACCCACAGCATATGCTTCCTTCCTGTTTGCTAATATATTTACAAACTTCTAATCTCACTGTAGTGCCAATCCTCAAGAACAGGTAGTGGTTATTGAAGCTGTAGCTTTTAAACTTACACTCTGTATTTTTTACAGCACTGTCACTTCATTAAGTGAAAGCAGATACTGGGGACTTATCTTCTTGGAAAAGCTGGTGATTTTAAGAATAATATCCTCTAAAATGCTCTGTTTATGAACCTACCTAGTCAGACATCATATTTTGTGGCAAAGCAACATTATCCCTTTGCCAAGAAACAGTTCCACATGTCTCTGGATAACTTTGGAAGTTTGACTCTCCTGTTTTGCATCTAAGATAACCTCACTACTAAATAAACACCATACCTTAATTCCTGTGGTTGTGCACACACAGTGAAAGTTTATCTGTACTACTGAAGGGAAATAGCTATGTGAAAAAATGGTTGTTTAAACATTTTTCTAGAAAACAAAACAAAACGATGTTTAGTTATCTTTGACATAAATTGTATATGATATCAATAACTGTTCTCATAAAAATACTTTGCAAGCAAACCAAAAAAAAAAGAAAGAAGGAAGGAGAAAGAATGCTATGATTAAGGGGTATTTTGATCAATTTCTATCTTATTGCCACTATTTTGGCATCTTTCATGAAGACTATACAACTCATTTGGAGTTGTGAAAAAAGGTGATCAGGAGTGACAAGCCCTGAAGAATACTGAAGAATATCATAACATCCTTTTTTTTTGGCCCAAATTAAAGCATGAGCTCACTCTGCACCACTCAGCTCTTTTAATATTTTAAAGCAGGACTTGGCAGTTGATCTTACTGTTTTAAAGGATGAAAATGAAAACAGGGCTTTTAGTTGCTAAGGATTTTTAGTTATTTCTTTAAGTTTTAATATAAACATGAAAGCAATAGTCACCAATTACCCACGACAAAAGAGAGACAGATTTTATAATGGTTGTTTTATTATTTAAGAGAAAGCTGGCAGAACAACAATAGCAGCTCATTGTATGCCTTTCATTATAAGTTTTCTTTTTTCTTCAATTTAATAACCAGTTTCAAAGTCTCTGCGTATGCATGTGTGTGTGATATCTATTTTAAAGATATATACCTTCTTTCTATATAACTCATTGCCACATCCCTTAAAAAGCTGCTGTATATTTCAAGCCCATTTCTGGCACTTTTGAGTGCTTTAGAAGAGTTTATTATTCATATAATGGATCTGACCTTACTTATACATTCTGATACTTCACACTACACTTCAAAATAAAGCAATATGAGATTCAGTGGCTAGAATACCTATTTGCAAATAAAGCACATCTCCTGTAATCTGCAGAGTTTGTAACGTCTTTCCATACTAATATGATTTGTTGGTAATAGCTCAGTTCCCTCATTCAGTCCTGGATTCTGCACCCCTGAACATTCACAATACATGAAGTACATAAAAGCTAGCTCAGTACAAAGTTGTATTCTGCAGTCAAGCAACAGGTTACCTCTGAGACAAAACCTGGGAGAAAGCTTAGGGACAATCCATTCCAGGGACAACTCCCAGAAGACAATAGAAGAGAACGTCGCCATCTGGGCTCATACTGCCTTACACCGTTCAACATTAACTCAGACATCCTTGTGCTTGAATGCACTCACAGGCCACAACCCTAAGTATCCATCACATTCCTTCAGTTTTGTGCTATAAAATCACCACTGCAACAGTCCTGATTTTATTTCATATACTTTAGATTTAAAACATCCAAAAAATACAATGTAAAATCTTAGGTCTATGAAGATATAACATAGAAACCAGAACCAAATGGTGCATAGTCTGGACAGACTGCTCTAGAAAGGGCTAGCCTGAGCAGTGTGGGAACTAATTTTTCTGCCTTACTGGGGAGATGATTTTAGCACTGTAGATACAGACTCTAAAAAGCAACCAGCAATTGACAGGATGGTGCAGGATTCATGTCCCTTATGAGGGAATAGAGGAGATTATGAAATGGGGGAACTATTTTTGCTCTCTGTTATTGGCATAACAGCAGTGGGGACATGGAACAGTAACCTACTGAAAAACGTTGCCCAAAAATATTATTATATTGCCTAATCAAAAGATGAGTGAAGTTCTTAAAAAACCTTTTAGTTGGAGGATCAGGGACATGAAGTTTACATAATGAGGTTGATGAACAAATTATCCTATGTTCTTGTTGACAGAGGAAGACTGGGCTTCCTGCCATGGAAGTCTCTTTCACTCTTGTATGTCTACATCGATTTGCCTTTCACAGAAAGATTAGATAACTTGTCCAGCTTCCATAAAAATATTTTTAAAAAAGAGGCCAGCACTAAGGCGAGAAATATTGGTGTTATTCTGTTCTATAATCTATTCAGTTTTAAACATGAATGATGAAACTTGTCTTTTGTTCATAACCTTATTCTCTCTACTAACCCTTGACTACCAGTTCCTACTTAGAGTTTTCAAAAACTCCTCCCCACCTGTTAAGTCATTCTGCTACACCCTCTTTTCATCTGTGTTCAGAGGATACTGAAGGGGAGATGTGACTTTAAACAGTAAGAGTATTACTCTGTTGCTGTGAGAAATAGCTCTGTCTTCATGTCTTTGGTGTACCTGTAATCCTCTCACAGTATTACTACCTACTAGTAGTAATGACATTAGCAGGCTGCAAAGTAGCAAGTTACTTCCTTATCTGCAACTAGAAGGCTGCAAAGAATGTCAAAGGAATTGGAGTCTGCTTGAAAACTACATCAGCATGTGCAAACCATTTCATGGTTACGAATAAATTCAAACCTCTCTATAAATCAAGATCTAGGAAGTGCAAATCACTTGTAAATTTAGTCCTCTATCTCCATGGTCCCACTTCAGGACACCACATCAGAATGCATTAGACACAGCCCTACTCCTCATTCAAGACTCATTCAGACATTCAAATCTCATAAACAATCAATGAATCAGAAGCTTATTTTTAACCGAACTTTTATGTTTCATTTCCTTGCTGTTTGTGATAGCACAAACAAAAATGGCCAATCATATCACCCAATTGTCCTCTGAAAAATTTTGTCCAAGCGACTGTAGCCTCTAACCTAAGATGGTATCTTCAGAAATTCAGCTTGAGTTTAGCCTAACTTTTCTTATTGTGCAAAGGGCAGTTCCATCAATAATCAAATAAAACAATAAAATGTACATAATTAATATTATTTTCCCTTAAACATTGTATAAAGTCTGATTCATTAAAACACAATTCTGTTTTATGATATCCTGAAGTAAAACCAGTTAGCTTTTTCAGGTTTGACTAGCAATAGACTGCCAGATTTCAGGGATTCAAAAAGACAAAATTCATCTCTGGACTCTGTAAGTAAGACAAGTTAAAAAAATAGAATACCCATGGAAGAAAAAGGCATAAGAGTAAGTTTTCTTTTGTGATATTCCTGCCTTTTGCTGTTGTGACAACAGCTTGGTGCTGTTCAGTGCACTTCAGACATGTGCCTTAGCTAGTCAAAGACAACTCTGATCAGGGGGGTCAAATAAAGAAATACTACAAAGGACTGAGAAGCACATCAACCAACACGTCAGCAGAAAACACTATGCCTTTGTGGCCTCAAACAAAATGGTCTCTGTACCAAGAGATTATTTCAGTCATGAAACTGGTTTAAATAGCCAAAGTGGAAATACGAGCCACCTAAAAATCTGTATGAAAGCTGTCAAAGAAAAGGTAAATGGAAAAAAGCATTAACTATTGTGTGTTGGATTTTTTCTTCCTTTTTTTTTTCTTTTTTATTCCTTTTTCCTTTATTTTTTTCTTTCTTTTTTCTTTCTTTTTAGGAAATAAATCACTTTTAAACTCAAGCTTTTAACAGGTGAACTAGGAGATGCGTCATTGCATCAGCTCAATCTTTCATTTGCTCAAACTTTTACACTGTAGTCAGTGTGTTGAATCCTCATTAAATGAGAACTTAGCTATATATTATTATTAGAATGATCAAAATCTTTAATGAGTGGAAATTTTTGAAAATAAATAGTGATGAAACTGATCTACTTTTGAGATAAAGTTTTTCTGAGGAAAGGAAAAGTTGTTTAACTTACTCAATATAGATTAATGATCTGTGAACATTTGGCTAGATTTTCTAGCTAGATTTCCTAGCATGCATAATTTTGAATAATTCTGCTACCCAAGAGTTTTCTGAAGGTAGTTTCACAGCTGCTTTTCTAGTACTATGAAAGATAGTTTTAATCTATAAATCCGTATCTATTATTTTTAAATACCAAAGAAAATATGAGTCACCTTATTGTTTCATGAATGCAAAATTATTTGGTAGTCATAATATCTAGTAGTTTAAATTATCTATTATCCATATAAATGAGACAATCAAAGCCCTGTTTCAAAGTTTTCTGAAGTAAATGGAAAAGGTCCTTTTAATTTTCTGGGTGTACTGCAGCTAGTAAATACCTAAGTAACATTACTAAGTAAATACCTAAGTAAATACCTAAGAAACATTAAGTGAGCAAATAAGCACTTCCTAGCCAATCCTTATTTAGAGAGATAGTAGGAAGCACATATACAATAAGCCATCATTCAGAACCTAAAGAATTTTTACTAACCAAGACATTAATTCTATTAACAATTTCTAATAAGTACTGATTTAAAACCAGTGTATTTACATTCTGAAGTAAATTTTGATAATGCATTTTGTTTTGCTTTACCTCTATATTTGTAAAAGGTATGGCAAATACCTATTTTTTCATTGCATCTCAATTTAAAAAAAAAAGTACATACCGCAAAAGCAGGAACAAGATAAACTGGTTTTGTGCCCCAATATAGTTTATAAACACAGAGATCTGGCTGCAGGAACTTCTTCATGCTTACGGAAAAAACGTGAAATAGCTATGAATGTGTGCATGAAATACATAGGAAGACTGATCAAATAAAGCTCTAGATGCTTAGGACTAGTTTGTGACATAAAATTAGAACAAAATATTTAAATACAAAGTGTATTGTATCTGCCAGAGAGGAAAACTGAAGCATGATCAATCACTTTTTCCTTCAGAATCTCTTTTTCTCTAAGACTGAAATATTTTTTTCTTGGAATCAATTTGGTCTACTATGTAATTTGCCAGTCACAGCGGGAGGGGTAGTGTTAAAACTTTGCTTCCTCCCATCTCTTTTTTTTTAGGAAGGAGTATAGTAGCTTAAAGTCTGAAAATGGTGGTACAGCACAGTAGTACAAGTCTACAGAGGATTTTTAACTTATTCATTTCTTGAATCATTGGCCAGGACTCCCACAGTATAACACAAAGACTGTACAAGAATGCAAGTTCTTTTCCTGTGTTCAAGGCTGCATCCATTACCACCGAGAAAGCTTGGGCAAGGAGTAAGCACCAATATGAAGTTAACTCAAGTTCAGGCATAAATACAGGGTATGTAATAAACAGAGTTACTTTATTCTCTGGAAGAACTCTGTCTCTAGAAATAGAGACCCCATGAATCTGCCTTCTGCACACACTTATATACTTGCCAGAGAAAGTAAAGTAATGGAGGATGATGAGGAGAAAGGGAGTAGAGGCAGTGGAGAAAAGCACTGGCACTAACATATAACCTTGCAAAGCACAAGGAGGAAGAAGACAAAATTATTATGTCAATACTATGTGTGTAACGTCGCATGGCCTTGTGAGCAGCCTGTGGACAGCATCCCAGGACATGCCTGCAAGCATATTAAGGTGGACACGGTTTGTGAACGTGGTAAAAACTCCAAGGCATACAGAATCCCACATATTTTAGGAATGACCTTCATCTGTACCTGCAGGCTTGCTGACTGGACAAACAGTGAATCTGCTCTCAAGGGCAGTCAAAGCCAGTATAGTTAGATAAAATGCCTCTCATAGTATTTCTACAGCTGAGTGAGTTTACAAAGCATGTCCTTGCCCAGGGTCATATCTACTACAATAGTTAGGAATAATTTACAGTATCTAAGAGTATATTTTAAGCGATTAGACAGACAGGTCTCTAATGAAAAGATTAACATGACACATTTTAGAGTACTTAATTTTGGAGTATTTTATCATAGCTTCCTGCTACATCTCGACAACATTAAAATAAATTGAAATTCTGGTTAAAACTTTTACAAGAACAGAAAGACTTGAATATTTGATTCAGAACTGAGAAAATAAGGCCAGATGTGAATATTGCATGACTTCTGAAATCTGAATAACATACTATTTTCACTGTTAGTGAAACTTTAAAAGAAGATTTTCTACTTCACATTCTCTGATGCAGTTATTGGAGCTGTTGTAGCCCTAAACATATTCTGGAAAGCCTTGAGCAAATCTTGTGGTTTCAAGTGGAAAAAGTATGAGTAGGGGAATCACTGGTGCTAGATCACAGATTGGCAGAAACAAGCTAAAAGAGACCAAGGTGAAAAATTGTAAGGCAAAAAGGTATAAAAAAATAACACTGATCTGAATTTTGGGCAAAGATCCATAATGGGACATAGACTGCAAAGAAACAAAGTTAACTACAAGGTTATTTCCTCTGTGTTCTAATACCATCAATTATTTGAGCATTGTCTTTTCTTGAAAGTAATTGCCTTTTTTTTTTTTATAAGACTTAATGTTTAATGTGAAAAATTCACTTATATTTTTAATCAGTCTTTTTTACCCTAGGTTAATTTGCAATGTGTACTCATTTCATTCTAAATCAGCAACAAACAAATTCTATTGGAAAAGGCTTTTTGGAGGTCATGGGAGTAGTATTCTGCAGGAGGAGAAATAACAGCCATGTTGCTTCATGTTAAGCTGTTGCACCTCTGGAGGATAAGAATTTGAACATCACTTTGAAACTCAATATCATTGGAAGGATGCAAGTATGTGAGAGTTTGTGTCATACAGAACTTCTGTCTATTCTTTTATAACCCATGGAGTACTATTTCATGAGTGTTGATGGCAATATAAAACAACATCATTTTCAGAGAGTCATAGAATGGAACTACTGTAGTATTTATACAGAACCATTTAGAACTTGGGCTGATAATCTTCTTTACACTGAAAAATGCATGATTACACAAGAATTTACTTAAAGGCAAAGACATTAGGGAGTTTTACTTGATGTGGTGATGTGTGGTACAATCTGGCCTGTAGTACTATAGTATAATATGATGTTTCCAGCATCTCCTGGATATAAATTGGTTTAGGGGGTCCTTCAAAAGTTTCTTCATTTTCTTGAAATCTGTTTGAAATGTTATCTCCTACCTTTACATCTACCTGGGATCTGTAACAGATCTTCAAAAACTCCAAGCTCAGTCATTGCCTCATTTAGTAGTAAAGACAATAGGAAATCAGCAGGACCTTGTACCATTGAAATTGTCTCTGTTCGTGACGGCATAAGTTAATTTAAACTGCCTTTAGCTATGACACATATGAGCATATATGAGTCCACTCATGACTAAAAAAGCTAACCAAGAGATTTAAAAAAAAATCTGATTGTGATATACATACCAAAAAGTGATTGGAAATAATACCTTGATGGAGGACAGAGAGAAAGTGGAGATCTGCCAACTACAGCTATTTGGGGATATATCATGAAAGACAATTTTAATAAAAAAACATTGCTTCACCAAGACTACAGTATTTTGCTTGAAGGATTTTCCCAGAAATCATTAGGAAATTGAAAGTAAATCCATCAGAAAGTCTCTTACTGGATGCAGCGTGCTGCTGTGCATCCTGATGTTTCTGCGATACACAGATTCAAGGCAGCGAACAATACCACAGGTCCTGGGCTGCCTACCACAGAAAACTACAACCTGCACAGCTGGTGGGTCTCAGGACTTCTTCATAGTGAGACCCCAGGAACGAGGTTCTTACTATGAATTTAGGTTACCTGCTACAGAGTCATGACGGTCAGTCTGGAAGCATAAGGGCCTAGGAAAGGTTGTTATGAAGTACTAGTCTAAGAAAAAATACAATTAAGTAAAGGTTATTACCATAATCATCAAAATGTTTTAGAAGATATTCTCTTCCTAGAATATGCTGTGGTCTGAGATAAAACTTTCATTATTAAAACTGCTTCCACTCATTTTGCCTCTGTATCTCACACCAACTATCTACTGTCAGTTTTCAAAGCTGTGAACTAATGCATGAAATCATATTAGATAGAGCTCAATGATTGTGATGATGATACGGTCGAGTGTTTGTGGGTAAGGATAAGGGGGAAGGCCAACAAGGCAGATATCCTGCTGGGAGTCTGTTATAGACCACCCAACCAGGATGAAGGGGTGGAGGAAGCGTTCTACAAGCGGCTGGCAGAAGTCTCTCAATCGCTAGCCCTTGTTCTCGTGGGGGACTTCAACTTCCCGGACATCTGCTGGAAATACAACACAGCAGAGAGGAAGCAGTCTAGGAGGTTCCTGGAGTGTGTGGAAGACAACTTCCTGACACAGCTGGTAAGTGAGCCTACCAGGGGAGGTGCCTCACTTGACCTGCTGTTTACAAACAGAGAAGGACTGGTGGGAGATGTGGTGGTCGGAGGC
>NW_008825308.1:1746340-1764640 GCF_000699105.1 Pygoscelis adeliae | reverse complement strand
TTTACTGAAAGAGTGGTTAAACATTGGAAGAGGCTGCCCAGGGAAGTGGTTGAGTCACCATCCCTGGAGGTATTTAAAAGACACGTAAATGAGGCGCTTAGGGACATGGTTTAGTAGGCATGGTGGTGTTGGGTTGATGGTTGGACTCAATAATCTTAGAGGTCTTTTCCAACCTTAATGATTCCATGATTCTATGATTCTATGATTTGGATGTTCAGGGTTTGCCTTCATTTAGAATAAGTATGTTAGCAGAAGGGAGGAGGAAGAGATGGGAGTGAATGTACACACGTTGTCAGAAGTTGACTGAGGTGCACAAATTGACCTGGGAAGTCAGAAGCTCTCCACGTCCTATCCTCATGTATGTATAGAATAAGTGCAACAGAATACAGTTTGCCAATGGGAGAAGCTAAAAGAAATCAGGTAAGAAAGCAGAACTTTTCCAGAAAAATAAAATGAACAAACAAACAAAACTAAAAAACAACAGCAATTCAAATGCAATGCACTGTATTGCATACATTAAGTCAGTAATTCAGTTCCAAATATGATTTTAAATAATCACAAGGCTATATTATAAAGACAGTCGGCCAACTAATTAACCCATAACAATTTTTTTTAATGAATGTCAATCATTAGAATTTGGCCCAATTTATTTAAACATTGGGTGATCCTCTAAAATAGGTCATTCAACTTTCAAATGTAAGTAAAAGTCTCTCTCTATCTAATCAGGGCAATTAAATGTGTATTATTAAGGATTTACTCAGTTCTTTTAATCATTGTACAATTTATAAGTCCGTTTCTTTTATCTGTAACTTGAATCCATGAACACAGAGCACTTGAGGGACTGAGCATCATTTTCATTAACTATAATTGCTTTGAAGTAAAATCTTCAGTCTATTGCAGTAGAATTCCATGTTAATTTGAATCACTGTTCTGCTTTGCCTGCAATGAACTTTATTTTTACAGCATTTGACTGTAACTGTGAATTACAGACAAAACAGATTCTGAAGACGTA
The DNA here is from genome assembly GCF_000699105.1 of Pygoscelis adeliae. Lineage (NCBI taxonomy): Eukaryota > Metazoa > Chordata > Aves > Sphenisciformes > Spheniscidae > Pygoscelis > Pygoscelis adeliae. Next base: position 1,763,628 of record NW_008825308.1, on the reverse strand, counting down.
AATCAGGTGTAATTGGCACAGGGTATAGCTGTTTGGTTTTTTTCTTTTTTACTTTACCTTATGAAAAACTGCGGTTGGCACCTGCACTGGTTATAAGAGAATTAATTCTTTTCCTAGGTTAGAGCTCCACTTGGTGGTTAACTGGAAAGCATGTAACACAGCCATTAACTTTTCACTGTAAAAAAGAATTACAAATATACTCATGGTTATTTTTATAATATAAAGAAATAATTAACAAAAAACCCTAGGAAAATGTGTTCTCTGCCTGTACTATAAACTAATAAGAGTATTTTTAAAGATTGGAATACAGTTTCTTAAAGAAGATGCTGATAGAATTTTAATTAATTCTCTCTAATTTCTCAGATTATATAACAAAACATTCTTATTTGTGCTTGGCAGATCTAGATCAGATGACATAAGAACTACCAAAATTTCCCCACAATAATAAAGAGAAGTTATCGTGACTTTTTACTGGGATTCTGCGGGGGGAGGGGCAAGGAGCAAAAAAAAGAAAGAAATATTTGGATTTAAAATCCTATGTGCAGATAATTTGTTAAACTATGTTTCTGTGTCAGATAGCTAAATAGTATATCAAGAGTTCTCATCTATTGAAATCCAGATTAGTTAATATTTTCAGATCCTGAAATTTATGATCCTAAAACAATAAGGTAATATTTGCTTATCCATGTTACAAACAAAATAGTGCTCACTGGAAAATCATCACTAGGAAAATTTTGTTTTTCTTTTGATTCACTAGTTTTAGTATCAATTAACTCCTTCCACTTCATCATAAACTTTCATGACAATACCTTGGAATTGACAAAAGACACATGAGCAATCAAACACCCAACAGAGACACTGGACAAGAAACATCAGTCAGGTTCTCAATCTTTCTGCCACACCCATTCTTAACCTATTGGAAGAAATGTAGAATTAATAATAGATAGCTACTACTTGCTGTCAGCTCTTTGACCAACTTCAAGTTTACAGAAATCCTACACTAATTTACTGACTTTGTAACAAAATCTCAACAGACGGCCCAAATTATATCTATACTAGCTTAATTTCAGAGTTTCTAGGAAAGAGCATAATCACACTCAATAGCATCCCTCCTGTCACTCTCCAGTGACCTCCGTGTCTGAACACCTTCTAAATGAAGAGGACACAAACAAATCATGTCTGTAGTGCTTCATTCGCTATTTATAAATAGGCAACGGGCACAAACTGAAACACAGGAGAAAACACTTTTTCACTGTGAGGGTGACTGAGCACTGGCACAGGTCACCCAGAGAGGTTGTGGAGTTTCCATCCTTGGAGATCTTCAAAAGCTGTCTGGACATGGTCCTGGGCAGCCCAGCTCTAAGCAGCCCTGCTTGTGGGGAGGGTTGGACCAGATGATCTCCAGAGGTCCCTCCTGACTTCAGCTGTGATTCTGTGATTTTGCTTAAAGGGGAATATCTGAAAACTTGCATTTCTGAGGATAAAAGATATCATAAATTGTAAAAATCCCTATGAATTCTTGTTATTTCTACTGGTGTTTTTACTCTTTTTCTTCATAATACTTTTCATGATCAGGCAACATTTGACTGTTACGGTAGCTGATTAATTCTTCTTTCTTTTGGAAACATATTGTTTATTCTATAAGCTGTTCAGTGCAGGTCATAGAAAACTAGAATTTGGAAAAGTCAGATGAAAATATTTTTCTATGAATTCTCTCAAGCATTCTTATTTTAGATAACATAAAAAAAAAATCCTGACCCAAGGGTGCAAAGAGTTTTTATATGAGCTTATAAAATATTTCAAAATGGATAACTCAGAGGAAAAAAAAACAACCAAAAAAAAACCCACCCAAAAAAATGTTTCAATTGCCATCCTGTAGGATAACTATGACATTTTGGAATCATTTACTGAAAAACCTATAGTCTTTGTATATATTATTTCTTAGTCTGTGATAAGACCTGTGAAAAGATGCACTGCTATTTAGGAGAAGAAAACATATCTGAGTTATTCAATGCGTGCATAAAGAACTATATTTTTTCTAAGTTTTTTTTTTAATATTGCTTTCACTTAGTAATGCATATGAATTTATTCTGTATGTAGCTGTCTCTTAAACTTAACCTTTGAAGAAGAAATGCATCAACATAAGAAAAAAATAGCCACAAGTTCTGCCAGTACAAAAGTGGTAGAGAAATATTCACATGTTAGGTGTTTAACTTGGTTCTGAAAAACATCCAAAAACTTATACCTCTTTAGCATTTACTTAAAATATTATAAATTCTGTATTATTTTATTAATTTTCGCAACAGAGCACTTTAGTATGTTGATTAAAAAACTTAAAAACTAGGCCAAAAATTCTGATTAATAAACTCTTCATACAGTGGTTTACAAAGTTAGAATGCTTTGCATTAAATACAAAGGTAATCTACAAAAATAGGGAGTTCATTATACTTAACCCTAAATTTCATGTTTTCCCTCAGAGTTCAAAAAAGGGAACTGAGTCTGAACCAGTTGCAGGTGTTGTTAAAAATCAGATTTGTGAAAGTGCGCATTTTACACAAATCTGAAGAATCAGAGAGCAGATAGCATTCCTCACATCTAGCTTTAGTTACCTAAAAGTTAAATATATCTGACCTAGCCTTCTTATAATTCCCTTATCGTCAATGGGGAAAAATAGACTGCTTTTGAAATAGGTTGCATAAAGCAATCCTGCACATCTACCTAAGAAAAAGGTCTTGGGGAGACACCTATTTATCTCTGAATGAGAGCCTGCATCTCCACCTAGACTACTCGATTCAGTGTGCCTATGACTGTTCTCTGGACCTGAGGCTTAATACCAGAAAGAGAGTAGTCACCTCCAAAAAGACTTTTGGGAACAGTGTTTTACCTACACTCACTCCTGTTTCACTTAGAGATAGTCTTTGGAAAAGGGTGAGTTTCCTTAGAATGAAACCATGCCAGGGACTGTGAAATAATTTAACAATAGAGATGATTAAGTGTTTGTGCCCAGGAAAGTATCGTGGCATTATTTAATTTACTGAAATATATGTAGTTATTAGTTCCTACTGCCAACTCAGATATTTTTCGTGCAGCTCCACCAACTTATGCTCAGAACTGCTACTTCTGATACCATAACACAGCACTTCTGAGTGCCAGATTTCCTTTGGTAAATGAGGCTTAGTCATGTATGAACCAGCCTGAGGAACTCAACTTGTATGATAAATCCAAAAGGTCAATACAAATCTAAAGAGACTGGGTTTTACTTGAGATTTTTTATGGAACTTTGTGGCCCAGAGTTATGATGGAGCTAAAAAGTCTCAAAGTGGCCTCCATCTAAAATACCATTTTTGTAATTCTTGTCTGAGCACTATACAATACTGAAAACTTTTGAAGTGAGATGTTAGCAAAGATTTTTCCCTCTTCTCTGAATACAGTTATTACACTAGTGAATTAAAAGATAAAACAGTAAAAGGTTATGTCTTAGATATCAGCTGAGGAATAAGAGATCACCAGGGTTTATGTGTGAATTAGAAAAATAGTTGAAAGTACAAACTAGTAAAACAGCAGGACTATCTGCATATATGCACCAACACTATTTCAAAAGGAGATTGTGGTTTGCTAATATTTTAGAATTTTTTTAATGTGTCTTTTATATCCAGTTCACAATAAAACAGTAAATAAAAGATAAATGAATGGCATAAGACTTTCAAAAGACTATTGATAGAGTAACTCAGGGAAAAGATCCCTTAAAGCTAAATCATATAATGAAAGGCAAATAATAGAGATTAGAATCTAGCTGAAATATGGGAAAGAGGAAAAATGATTAGTTTTCTGCAGAGCAAAATCCACAATGTCACTGTTTTCACTGAAGAATACTGTGATTATTCTTACATTTGTTAACAATCAAAAAAAAAAAAGTTATCGCTGTAGCCATTATCATAACTATTTCTGCCGTGTGGTTTAAATAGGAAATCAAGCATATGGATGTTTGAAGAATAGCCATTATACTTTTTCATTAATATTTTCATATTGCTTGTTCACCATCATCTCTTAGTTTCTGGTTAATACCAGTTAGTCCATGTCAGAATAAGCAAAAAAACAGAATTACAGGGAGTTCAAAGAGAATGTTAATAATTAGAATGTAAATAAATTTCAACAGAGATTTAAATTATATTATATTTTAATTTATGTGAAAAAAAAGAGAGGAAAGATATGTACAAAATTATAAATTATATATAGAATATAGATACCTGTTTTATTACATGGCATAGAAAAATTAGAAAACAATACTCACTGAAATTACAATGGAAATTAATTCAGTACTGGTAAAAGGAGTATTATTCACATACACAGGCACTAGAACATAGAAATCAGAAATATAAATTATTAACTATAGAGGTTAAAATGGAATAGCTGATATTTCATAGCTGTTTATTTACTGTTTTTCTGTTTCTAAGTCATGATAATGCAACCTGCCTTACAATTTTTATTTCTGAACTAAACCAAGATACCCTCCCATTTTCCAGATGCAAACAAAACATATGGACACATATTTTATCTCAGCTGTCACATGAGAGATTTTTAACAAACTTTTAATGGTTACAAGGAGATAATGCCTTTGATGGCACATGTTGAGCTTCTACTACTTCCCCATAGAACTTTTGACTTACTTATTATTTTCTTTTTTTTTTTTCCTGGAGATTGGATTAGTGCACATCTCACATGTTGTTAGACACACCTGTTCTAATCCATTTGGTATTTTATTTACAAAGAATGTAATATCTATCAAATTGCAAAATGGTACATTTTTCCTCTGAACAGGGCCAAATGGAACATTACAAACCAAATCCACCTACAAGACCCTGCTCTTTGCCTCACAGTCTTTCCCACTGTGCCATTGCCTTGGGACAGATCTGAAGCAGAACGGACATAACCAACAATCTGGAAAGCCCAGCAGCAGTCATCTAGTTCAGTCTGTGAGTGTGTGCATGTACATGCCTCAGAAAGAGCCACCAGGCACACAGATTTCTGAAGTACCACATAATAAGTTTTACTAAAAACTGACAATAAACCTTTTTTTTTTTTTCTCTTTCCTTTGATTGTGTGTAGAGAAAGCTTAATGGGATTACTTACGATTAAGCTAAGGGACTAACAATCAGCTCTCCCTCTGTCCTCTATGACCTCTTTATATCCAGTCTGGGTATCTGTCAACATGGTCTTTTGGGTTTTGCTTTTTGGTTTTGTTTTGTTTTGTGTGGTTTTGGTTTTGTTTCTCTTATAGTTGCAGCAATCTGAGCTTGGTTGCCTTCAGTATGTGGGATGTTCCTCCTTACAGTCCTTGTGGCCAGGCAATTTGCTATCTCCTCTCTGTCACCCAGTGATCCCACAGTCTCTTCTTGACATGCAGACTCTATCCCCTCCCAGTAACTCCTGTAGTTTTCCCCTTTTTATATCCTGAAGTCTTATCATCTTCTCCTCTGGAGCATCCTCACTTGCTGTCCAAGGCAAGTGTTATGACCCAGGCTGGGTAGCTCAAGGGGTCATAGCAGTTTTGTGATTCCATTGGCTAAATTAAGGTGAAACGACATCAGGTGATCAATTAAACGCTTTATTTATGGCACACGCAACTTAAACTTGGAAAGCATAATAGTGGACGGTGTGGAATCTGTTGAGGTGTTTATGAGAAGACAAGGAAGAAGAAGAAAAGAAAGAAGGGGAGAGAGAGAGAGAGAGAAATTTCACCACCCTTGGATCCCGTAATGACAGTTGTGGATGTGTCGATCCTCCGGCGATGGGCGCTCACGTGGCTCCTTGGAGTGGTGCCTTTTATAGTCTAGTCCCTGCCTCTCGACCACACCAGACATGCCCCTCGGGGAGTTATGTAACTCCTGATCCATTGTGCAGGCACCACCATGGGGGTGGTCGTGAGCCCCTTCCTCAAAAGAACTCTGTATGACCTCAGGCCATATACGGTGCGTTGTCATGCCGGGCCTACACCCTCCTCGTCCTGTGCCTCTCCCTATGGTCCGCTGTTGCCATGCAGACCGCAACCTGCTTTGCCACAATGTTTGAGACATTAACTCGTTTCAGTCTCTCACAACAAGGTATAATCCTTCTCCAGATCATAGAATCATAGAACAGCTCAGGTTGGAAGGGACCTTGAAAGATCATCTGGTCCAACATTTTGTCGGAAAAGGAGCCTAGATGAGATTATCTAGCACCCTGTCCAGTCGCATCTTGAAAACCTCCAGTGATAGAGATTCAACCACATCCCTGGGGAGGTTGTTCCAGTTACTGATTGTTCTCACTGTGAATTTTTTTTTCTTATATCAAGGTGAAACTTCTCCCAGTGAAACTTGCACCCATTGCCCCTTTTCCTTTCCATGCGGATCCTTGTGAAGTTAAAGCCTCCATCCTCTTTGTAGCCACCCTTTAAGTACTGGAAAACTGTGATGAGGTCTTCCTGAGCCTTCTCTTCTACAGGATCAAAAGACCTAACTCCTTCAGTCTTTCCTCATAGGGCAGGTTCTCCAGCCCATTGATCATCTTTGTGGCCCACTTTTCCAGCCTGTCCAGGTCTCTCTGTAAGATGGCTCTCCCTTCTGACGTGTCCACCTCACTACCCAGTTTATTTTCATCATCAAACATGGTGAGGGTGCTTTCAATCCCATCCTCCAGATTATGAAGATGTTGAACAGTGTTTCTGAGAAACAATTAAGGATGGGATTCTAAGTATGAATTTTCATTCTTAAAAAAAAAACCAAACAAAACAAAACAAAAAAACAACCTATGAAATATAATCATTCTCCAAAAAAAATTAATCCTGCTACAGTTTAGAAAAACATTGTGACAGGCAAACATAATTTCAACACCGTTTACCCAAGTAATACTTTTTATCTGAAGTTTACACCTGTCTTTCTCAACAGGTACAGTTCTATCTTTAGGCAGCACCTAAATCCTTCAAAGGGGTTCTCACTCAGTCATTCCCCTGCCACCTCTGGTGAGAGGAATGTGCTTTCTCCCGCCAGGATTTGCCTATCGTTGAACACAAGCGCACAGTGACCGGTGCTCTCCTGCCTCCTTTCCTCTGGGTGGCAGTGTTACATAGCACTTTCCCAACACACACAGGCTAGAGCAGTGCAGCGTGACATTGCTATGCTGGGGAGAGAGAAGGACACCAGTAACAGTACGTATGAAGAAAAGCATCCTGTCGGACTGAGGATGGGAAATAGGTCTGGATGCCTTGAGAGGCAGTCATGTAAGACCAGTAGGAATAAATTGATAGCAATGTGTCTTAAATACACTGCAAACAGCGTAGGATCCAATTCAGCTGCAAAAGTGATGATACAAGCACAACTGGTTTAAGTGCTGTACTGGTTTTGGCTGGGTTAGAGTTAATTTTCTTCATAGCAGTTTATATGGTGCTATGTTTTGGATCTGTGCTAAAAACAGTGTTGATAACACATCCATGTTTTAGCTATTGCTGAGCAGTGCTTATATAGTGTCAAGACCTTTCTGATCCCCACACTGCCCCACCAGTGAGTAGTCTGGGGGTGCACAAGAAATTGGGAGGGGACACTGCTGGGACAGCTGACCCCAGCTGACCAAAGGGATATCCCATACCATATGATGTAGTGCACAACAATAAAAGCTGGGGGAAGAAGGAGCAAGGGGGGATGTTTGGAGTTATAGTGTTTGTCTTTCCAAGTAACTGTTACACGTGATGGAGCCCTGCTTTCCTGGAGGTGGCTGAACACCTGCCTGCTGATGGGAAGGAGTGAATGAATTCCTTGTTTTGCTTTGCTTGCTCACACAGCTTTTGCTTTACCTATTAAACTGTTTTTATCTCAAGCCATGAATCTTCTTACTTTTACCCTTCCAACTCTTCCCCATCCCACTGTGGGGGAGTGAACAATCAGCTCTGTGGTGTTTAGCTGCTTACCAGGGTTAAACCACAAAAAATGCTTAAAGTGATTTCTCTGGATTTTTTTGAGGCATCTGCCTGAGGAGAAATCTGGCTGAATGGGAGTGGTGTTGAGGTGCTGGCCCACATATCAGACTGTGAAGACTAAAAGCTGTGTTGTGAATTTTAAACAATCTGACATTCAGTCTACAATTATGCTGTATTTTATTTTTTACTACAATGTTAATATATAGGCAGTGATGTACGGCCTTAGTGTAAAGATGGTTAATAAAATCAGCTTGTGTGCAGTAATTACATATGTATTTTATTAAATTAGGTTTCTCTTAAATATTTCATCAACAAACATCTGCATCACTATCACAATCTCATCCATTTTTCAGACAGCCTTTATTTTTCCTTTTTTATCCCCTTGAAATCTTTAAAAATATTGCAAACAGCACTCATCTGTTAATCCTGATGTCAAAAGCAATGGATTAAATTATCAAATACTACCTTTGTTTATCTAAAAGATAAAAGATAAAAAGAGATCTAAAAAGATATCGGTAGCTAGATTTGCTTTTTTTAACTTTTACATAGCAGGTATCCAGGAGTTACACTATTGAATGAAATATGAAGTGAGACCTTGTCCTCTTTGTTGAAGGTGGCTTATCAATCAACTGGGCTAAGTGGATGGGGCTGGGTACTTCACCCTCTCTTTTCCCCAGGCTACTGGAGACAGCAGGAGTCTCTGCCCAGCACTCTCGTAAGTAGCCACTGAGGCTAGTTTTACACTGGTCATTCAAGAGCAGAGATCCCACCCCACCCCATCCCATCCCTCTGTGCTGCTTAATAACAAATTATTATGGAAATTAATTCTGGCAATGAGGCCAAAAAGCATCATCTGATTAATACCTTACAGACAGATTTTTCTTGGAGAAAGCTAGCTGGAGTGGTTCCAATTAAATCCAGGGACCAAGCTAGCTGGTGGTGTTGAGGATCATGGATCCAGTTGCTCAAATTTTCTTCTTTAACCTTTTTATTTATCAGTATATATGTACTTGGTATCTTTCCTGCTGTTAAGAGTGAAATTAAGACTGGAGTTAAGACTGTTTTCATGATTCACTTTATGACCTTGCCTGTAAAACTCATCTTCTGTGGCTAGACTTCAAAAAAAGGATTTAGGTATTGTGACACACAGAGCTGCAGTATTTCGAGTTAGGGACTGTGCTTCAAGAGTAGTATTCATAATGCAGAGTTTCTAATGCCTGAGACAATTATATTTTGTGGAAGAAGAGCACATATGAATGGCATTCAGAAAATTCAGCACGTTCAAAGATGCCACACTATATAGCCAACAGAAAATGTCACAGAGAAAGTGTAACTGTCACTCTTTCGGGGCTGTTGACTTTCCTTTGTCAGAGGCAGAAACAGTTCTGAGGCCAGCAAAGCATTTGGAGTGCAGAAGGCTTTCAGTGTTGACTTTCAAAAATGCTGAGCATTGGCTGCTTCTAATGACTGTAATGAAACTTGCTGTTTCTGCAGCCTGAATCACTGACTGAAGATGGGATGTATCAGCGTGTATGTGTCCGTGTGTGTCTGTGTGTGAGGGAAGGAAGGGTTAAGTCACTATTTGCCATACTGCTTCGATGAGTATTATCAGACTATATCTAGAAAAATAGCAATTTCTAGTGAACAGTTAGGAATGAAAATTAGCAGGAAAAAGAAAAAAATGTACACTTAGAAGGAAGAAATTTATATTGAAACTTCCTGACAAGAAACAAGTCAAACGATAGGCCTTAAAGCTCATTCCAAAAATGAAGTCTACAGAAGTTCAGTCTTCCATCATATTCAGCTTCTTAGCCCCAATGCAAACTGATTGTTGTGAAACATCTAATGTACAGTTTTATAATAGTTTATTTACATGTTTACACAAATATTTTTGTGAGAAAAGTATTTTCATCACTCCACCAATGCTATATAATAAAGGGGAGGAAATACAGCAGATGTCAACTATAAGGCAGAACAGGACTGAGGTGTAAAGCCATTGACTAGGTTTGCTTCTCTTCTTATACTCCTCTACTGGGAAGATTTAACTTTTAGTTTCTGATGAGACATTATCCAAAGTAGAATATTGTAAGGAGACAATTCAGGATGAAAAGTATTCAGAAACAAACAAACAAACAAACAAAGCCCCTTATCAGAAATTACTTTTTGGTGTTATATTATATCATGCCTCTTTGAGTCTGGGAATTTCTGCATTTTATTTTATATGATCATATTAATTATCAGTTTCTGAAACTTATTCCAGTATTCAAAACAAAAATCAAATCCACCAGTCTAGCCACTGTATTTTCTGAACAAAGAGTCCAAGGAAACATCAAAAAAGACACAAGATCCTGATATTCTGCAAGTTAAAAATACATTTTTCTTTTCTCTTGTCTCTAAAATATTATTTGTCATAAATGGTTTTTGTTCCCTTATATAAACTTATAAAAATTCTTCTGGCTTTCCCTTTTAGCAATTATGAAATCCTGAAACAGGATGTTCGAAAAGTCTAAAAACTTTCAAACTTTTACTAAAATTTTCCCCATAAATTCCATGAAATATTTTCATACACTGTTGACTCAAAAGGGTCAAGAGTTGTAGTAAGTTAACAGGTAATCCAGATTAAAAACCAACCAACCAACCAACTAACAACAAAAAACCCTACACTGTATGGTACGCTTGGGATAACCATGAATAATCTATTTGCTTTGATTAAGAATAATCAATATAGCATTTCAGATCTGATATGAGAACAGATGTCGCCATTAAATGTATTTTCCTCCAAAGTAATCATAACATTTTGTGCAGCAGCTGATCCTCTTTGGTACATTATTCTCTTGAAATGCAATTCTATAGCATAGCAAAACTGTGAAAGAGGAGTGATCTATGATCTAAAACACACTTTCAAAAAAAGGCATGTCATTGTGGCCAACAGATCAGGTGCTAAATTACATGCCAGTCTCAGCTCATTAGGAAATACTCCAGGCTGGCAGCTGTGCCCTGCCCTTCTGTTTCAAACTCCCATGTCTTCTGACAACATGTTGCATATCCACTACATATTTTGCAAAAGCTGTTTTTCAAATTTTGTCTTCAATTTAGGCTCACAGTTAATGCCAAGGATCAGAGCTTGAGTTCATTATATCTAACAATTGTCACAAAAAACTCTGGGGTAAGAAAAAAAAAAAAGCATAAAAGAAATATTAATGTTCTTAGTACTTAAACTTATGCTCCCACCAGTTATTTCTTACGTGACACTTAGCCTACTGAAAATTTGTTAGAGGGTAAGGAGTACTCAGATTAGGATCATTGTAATTCATGCCATAAAACGTATAATTTTGCCACATATGGTAGGATTTACATTGTTTGCAATGATTTCTCTTGCAGTTCAGAAACACCAAGTTGTGATTTAAATAGGACTGTTGTTCAAATTTATTTATTTATTATTTCTAAAGGGATTTAAATTTCTTTTAGGCACATAGAAGAGCACTAATAAAAAATATAAATACAAAAGAATGTCCATATTTTATTTGTAAGAAACGGACTTTCAGCTTACCCATGGTCTGTCTCACCCTGTATTATCTAGGGAAAAAATCGTGCTGCTGTTTTTGCTGTTGCTTTACATTGACTCTTGTGTCATAAGTGCCCTTGATACTCTCTCCTGCTTCATGACTATAAAATAACATATTTCTTCTTCAGCAGAATTATTTGCATCTGCTTCCATAAGAAACAGTACCTTGGCAAAAATAGGCTTAATTAAGTAAAGAGGGACTGACAATATATTCTTAAAAACCCACATATTAGGGGAAAAAGAATAACCTTATTTTTAAAACTGCCTTATTTCCTTAGGAAAAAACAAGGGATGGGTGGCATGTTAAAGATTTAAAAGAAAGGCTGTGAAAGGAGTAAGAAAAAATGCTTTTATCAGGAGCTTAGAACCTCATAATGAGTGACAGCTAATGCCACAAACAAACTCTAATTAATAATGCTCTGATGAAAGTAAATGTCCCCCTGAGAGGCAACAAAATAGAGCAGTGACAGAATTTGAGAGAGAGAAAAAGCTAAGGATAAGATGAAGAAAATGTTATGGTATAAACAAAAGCTCTGTATTTAAGTAGAAACAAAGCTTAAGTTCGTTAAACAGCAATGCTCATGCATCTTGTAATAACTTCTACTGTTTCCATGGTACCTGTCACATTTTGGGGAGACAGAATATACCTTTGCGGAACCTGACTTTACATGCTTCTGTATGGCAATAATTAGTGAATTTTGGCTTGGTTTGTAAAAAGCTTGTTGGCCATAGGAGGAAAAATGCCTTGAGAGTTTTTTGTCCAAGTTATGTTACTGTTCATAGAAAATCAAACTCAGATACGACAGATAAAAATATTTGCAGAGATATTTCCTTCTGGCAGCAGATTCCTGCATTTCCTGCCTCATGCTCACCCAGCATTTACTGTAGGCATTTTGCAATCCTGCTCCATCATTTTATAAGATGTAGAGCCTGCCTTGAAACATGGCATTTCTTCACTGGCATGCCCTGTTTACATTGGCAGCATGGGGAAAGTTGAAATGCGAGGTCATTAACTGGACTCAGATTCAGCCCTTTCATGTGTCAGTCTTTTCTTGCGCTGCCTCTGACGTTTAACTGTGCCTTGAGAACTTTGTTAGAAGGAAGAATATGGTTAGGGAAGAAAGCTGCCTGGTTGCCTCGCCTTCGCTGCCTTTTACTGAGTCATGGTTGGGAGAAATTACACTTCCCTAAGATCAAAACAACACGCTCAAGTGGGAGAAGTTTTGTATTAAATGGTAGAACTGGGAATTTGTTAGAGACTTGAAGGCTTCTGAGTCACCTTCAGAAGTAATGAAGAGAAGACTTTCACAGGGAGAAAAAGGAGCCCATCTGGAATTTATTACAATACGCAAAGCCATTAAAATTGCTGAACAGAAAAGACGAGCAGGGACAAGGATGCAGCAGTCAGACACCTTTTAATATCAAGCCTGTGTCACCCTGCAGGCCTGAGATTCTGTTTTTTAAGAGTTAATATGGTATAGTCTCATAAATTATATAAATTTACAAATGGGGATTAGGGCTCTGGCTAATTCATCATCCTATTTCTGACAAATGTGATATTTAGTGAAGCGTTCTCTCATATTGATTAAACTGATGAATGTAGAAACCAGGGAAAACTATTACAATGATCCACCTTTTTTTTTTTTTTAATATCTAAACAATCAGATAAAGGTGTTTTTGCATGTTTCAGTTAAAAATTAAAAACATTCTAGTGCACATAGCCAGTGCTAATTTATCTAGTTTGTCTGTGGCTTCCTTAACATTGTATTCTTCCCACTTAGAAACTGTTATTTTGCTGACACTTCTTTAAGCCCAGCTTTCACATCACATTCAAATGCTTACCATTCCTGTTTTCTCAGGGCTGCAGTGAGAAAACATTTAGTACCCAAAACTTCTTTAGAAAAAGCAACCAGCAATCTTCTTTTTTTCCTGCCATTCCAATTGCTCTTTTTCTTTGTTTAAAGGCACAGGAAAGCCAAGTGAGTTACTGTTCTTAAATATTTTGTTAGTTCAAAACTGACAAACATGTCCAGGCAGATAACTACATACTTACTCAATCCCTTATGTAATAACATTTCCCATTTTCATTTTTCCAGCTGTATTTATCTCTTTTGCTATTCAACTGCAAAAGAAATAAATCTCTGTAGGATGATAATCCATGAGGAGTTTGGTATGTGAAAATGTGACAAAAGTGTCACTGAAGTTTAAGAAAAAGCATCTGCAAATGTCAGTGATGTGTAAAGATTTAGATTAAGTCTGTAGAGGTTCATGTCCTTTCTCTGAACTTCGTAACAAATGTTAGTTACTGGTCTTGAACATCGAATACATTTAAACTAATCTTCAAAATTTAAATTATTACATTCACTAATTTTGCCTTCTTTAAATCTTCCTTCAGAGAAAAAAACAAACAAACAAACAAATAAAATTGAAATGAACTGTCATTTTTTTTTTGTTTTAATTTCTTTTTAATTGAAGTAGAAATTGATGATAGATTGCTGAAGTTTCTATATGATCAGCATTGGGAAAAATATCATATAATCTTGCAACCACTTACACTGAACTTGTTTTCCCCATGTTATATCAGCATAATACCTCAGTTGTGAAATAGGAAGGTTAAATGTAGAACAGAAAGGGGGAGGGATTTTTTTTTTTAATTGTCTCTGAAACAGCCAGAAGAAATGTCAATGCTGAGAATGGCTATTCTTTGATGGAAACATGAATATAACTATGAATTTAATTATTTGACTTGCTCCATAAGAATAAACATAAGAGCAAAAGCTCATTTGACAAAGCCAGGCAGTCTTGTAACAGTAATGGTCCAGAAATATTTTGAATTACTTCTCAAATTTTGAGAATCATTTGAGTTGTGCATAACAAATAATTTTTTTTCTTTTTTTTCTCCCAAAAAAGTAGAAATTTAGCAGACTACTTAAAACACTGTGCTTTTTTTTCAGCTTTGATCAAAATAGTTATTTCTCTAAGCTGTTTTTCTGGCATGATGAATAGAGTGATACAGAATTTGGTTGTGGGGGAAAGAGAAGTGTGAAAGGCACTCTATCACTCTATTTCCCCATCCTAAGTAACATTTAACTTAAAGCATTAATGGGTCTTTCTGCTCTTTAATTCAGTGGGAGTTTGTCCATTGATTTCATAGAAGAGAAATATGTCACTAAAAAATGTGCTTTCGGTGTGTTTCAGTAATATGTTTTGTCAGTCTTATTATCTCTTGAATCTTGTATTGTCACTTTAAATCTGAGTAATCTGTATCATAAGTGACATAAAACTTTGCTATATGAAGTCTGCCATTTTGAATTTATCATCTAAGCTGGTAATTCAGCTGGAACTGCTGCAGGGGCTGAAAGCACATTTTGTGACCCTTGCTTCTCACCTTGGTCACTGCCCCATATGCAAGCAGCACATCCCAATACCCTGCCCTGCTAAAGCAGTTTCTTTTCCTTTGGAAGAGACTACAGTGCCACAAGGAGCCATCCTCTGGGCATCTGCAGGGCTATTACTGTATTTCTCTTTTGTTCAAGCAGAGATGGAATGGCTATAGTCATCTTGCTTTGTTTTTGTATGGACATTTTTACATTTTTCATTAATAGAAATCTACCCCATCAGAAAATATCCTCCAAGGAGTGTCACATAGACACTGCAACCAGATAGAATAAGTGAATTTTAATTTTGAATATGAATCTGTAATAATAGCTTACAAAACTTCGACAGGTACTGAAGGAAATGGTAACCTGAAATCAAATATCCCGATTTGTACACAGGAAAAAATCCTATCTTTGCTTATTTCTATGTATCCTTTATTAAAGAAAAAGAGAAGTATTGTCTGTTTTTGCAGTTATAGACTGGCAGGTTTTGATGATGCAATAGGATAATCTAGGACCATTTACAAGCACAGCCAACTCAAGTGAATACTTCAAAACTCAAACAAATATCTGTACATATATACTTTTTAATAGCTCTAAATCCTGGTGTTGTCCCACAAGCGGGGTCCGGTACCTAGTGTGCAATAAGCCAATCTTACACACAGAGCCGAGATATTTATTTATCTCATGTTTGCAAAAGGATGGGTGCTAGGTGGTAATTCCACAAAGCTAGCACAACACATGGAAGAACTACAGCGTATTTATATTGTTACATGATTAGTAAAAGCCCACCTAAGTTCATGCTCATTGGTTAGTTGTGTTCAAATTAGCCTCGCTTGCCATGTAAATTAGCATGCATGCTCCTTGCAGGTGTGGGGGGGCAAGTCTTTCCAGTCTTGAATTGAGTTTGTGGTCACCATCTCCCCTTGCTGCCTTTACCTTTCCCCTAGTTACCGCAGGTTTTTGCTGACTTGTTTTTTCTTTGGTCATCATCTAGCCTCCAACACCTTCTAGGGCAGCATGTTCCCCTTTTATCAGTCTTTTAGTTCTTCAAGCGCATAGTCATTGTAACGCATGTATTGTTTAAACAAGGTAATCAGGCTAGTACAATGAAGACTACAGCCTAGGTATTAACCCAAACATATGGCTACACTGGTGCCTTACATTTTTCAAACTTATAAATAGCAGACAGTTAATGTCTACATATTAAACATGGAAAAGCCCCTCAGCATAAAATGAAGGCTTATCAATATAATTTTCAGAATTAAGGATCTTAATTCCCTTGAAAAAAAATACCTTTCTCGTCGTTTGGTTATTACTGTCTTGCTGAGAGAGTAAGTAAGGGTTAATCCAATCTCAGTTTGCTTTGGCCTGAAGGTTTCAATCAGGACAGTAGACTGTACTCAAAATGACAATGGAGATTTTAATTCTTTGAAGTATTTCTTCAGTGATCAGGTGTCAGGAAACATAATCTATTACTCACTATGAAGGGAAAGACTGAGGTGGGGAGGTAAAGATTAAGTCTTTAGGTTAGGAAGCAAAGGCCTGGGAAGTAGACGAAAGCAGAGTCTCTGGAGGGGAGACACTAAAGCTCAGTTTCACTCCGTCCTGTTCCTACCTCAAATTTATGCACTTAGCTATGCAGTGAAGTTAATAGTAATTTCCACAGTGGATCGAGAGATGTTCCCATCTGCATTGGTTCTTTATCTGAAAGTAATATTTTTAGTTTGTTATTTGAAATGAATGGACACTGTTTGATTAATCTTCAATTACAGATTAAAAACAAAATTGATACATCCCAACTGGTTAGCAGTAGTCACTCTGAGTTTAAGATGATGTTGCACACAAGAGGAAGTTAGTCTTGCTGAGAAAGAAATGAAAATATTCCATCAAAGGACTGAAGGCTGACACATATGCTGCAGAAATAGAACAGGAACGGTGAAGTAACATAATACATTTGAAACCAGCAGTAATATCAGGAGTAATATGCTCTTTGAATAATCAATGGGTCTTGCATCTTAGGTCCACATTGTGATCTCTTCTTTCTTCCAGTATAATTTTATTTGTATTTAGATATTATTCTTTATATTGTCCAAAGTTAACAGATAACCGTATTTCATTGGTAGTACACAGTGAGGAAGCGAGTCCCTGCTGTAATGTCTGGAAGAGAAAATGCAAAGGGGAATCAGAAAAGTCCACTCCAAAGTAAAGATAAAAAAAAAGACTTGCCTTCCTCATTATTCCATCTCCTTATCTCTCCCCTCCTCCTCCCCTTAAGCTTTTTATTCTGTTTGGACTTTTTGTGAATAAAGATAAAGTCTAGAGTGAATAAAAATGTACAATTTCAAAGCATTTGTTGACCCAAGTACTTAGGAGTCACCAAGGCCTCTGTGGCACA
>NW_008825308.1:1741746-1746310 GCF_000699105.1 Pygoscelis adeliae | reverse complement strand
TTTATTCAGAAGGCTCACAGTCAGAGAGTTAATAATTGAGGGAGCTTACTCTTCTGAGAATGTATACACTAGGGGCAAATGCAACTGCAAAAGAAAACTATGTACTATAAACCAAACATGCTGATATAATCTTAACAGAATTGACAAGAATTACCTGCTGCTTTACAGTTGGTTTTCTTTTGATTTTCTCTTAAAAAAATAAATCCTTCTTCAAGAAGAAGCAAAAGAAAAAAAAAAAAAACCAGTACATTTTGCAAAGACATTTAAGAACATAGCTGGTAAAAATACATTAGCTGTTACTGGTTTCTAATAACCTGAAGTCAGCTCCACAATTCATAAACACATTACACTACCATTATGAAGCCTTTACTGTTTTTCACTGAGATGTATGCTCATGGGAATTTTACTAAATACTTTTAACAGTTTAATACTGAGATAGTGTTTTAAAAATACCTACAGAAGAAGTATTTTACTTACTGCATTCATATTGTTCAATGAGGATGGCATGAAGGTCCAGGCATTTTGTTGTAACCTGACAGAGATTTCTGATTCCCCATACAAGGGACTGGTATGATCCAATGGCCCTTTACTGACACCATAATGAATAGCAATGAGAATTACATTTCTGAGAGAGTATTTATTAGATTTGGGAAGGTCTGTTGGGTTTTATGTGTTACTGATATTTTTGTTTACTTTTATTTGTGTTTGAAATATATGTGATGACCGAACATCAGAAATATTGTGAGACAGATTCTGTAGTATGTGACACAGAAGAGAAAGTTCATCTCAGGATTACTGATGAGGTAGAGAAAATATGCCACCCTTGAACTTTCTGAATTGTGCGATAGACTTTCCCTCTGCAGTCGGCTAGAGTTTGTCTTTCTCTTCCGAAGGCTGGATCTCCTGCCTGTGATCTCTTGTTACAGCTGCTTTCCCTCCTTCTCCCTTTTGCAGTCATCAGACGTCTGTCTTATCTGTTATGAGTGCTCCTACAATGGCATGAGGAAGGTACTCTCATCTGTCCTCACTATACTTTTATAGCTTCCCCTGGGATCAAAATTGGCACCGCTACAATATTAATGAAAGGAGGTGAATAGTTTATTATTGTTTATCACTGTAAGAGAAAGGCTCAGATTTATATTTATCACTTGCTCCTAGGACATGAAGCATGATGGGAAGGGCTGGTGATTTGTGTGGCTCTGAATTGCTCTGTCTGTCTCTCTGACCTTTTTGAATTGAAGTTTTATGAACCTCAGCTGTTTGCCCTGTAAAGTCTTATAGAGACTTATCAGCTTTATGTATTTTCCTCTCTCTTTCGGGATAATTTTAATTGTATGACCTAGTCACAGCAAATGCTATTGCAAAAACAAAGGCTTTAATAATCTTGGTGTTAAGCAGTTTTTGAAAGACAGGAAAAAGCATTCCAAACCTAAAATCTTGAATATTTTCCTTTACTTCATTTTAAAGTCTGCATCACCATTTTAATATGGATTGGTTTGAAAACAAGAATTCCATTTTCAAAAATAAAATTATTACATTAAAAATTTTGGTTTAGCACTACATCAAAATGAAAAAGGCACTTTGAAAAACAATATAATGAACAGTTAATAGCACAAGGGTTAGAGCACTCAGCTGGCTTATGGAAGACATGACCTATGTCTCTGTTTTGCGTGATCTGGAAGAGGGATTTGAGACCAGATGAGGGCTTAGCAGGCGTTAAAAGAGCCTTTCAACTTCTTTAACCTTAACCCCAACATTTATCGACTGAATGTATGCAGCTCCTTTAATCCCAGTTTTCCAGCTTCTCTACTTTCTCAAGGTGCTTCTATCCCAGATACTTCGGGCCAGCCTGCCAAGAAAGTAAATCTGGTAGATGGCCTCCTAAAGCAAGAAACGTGCTGAGACAGCACACAGCAACTGCTGTGCCTGTACCTAGCTACAGGTGCAAACTCCTGTGTTGGCCGTGTTCTTGTTGTGTGATATAAGTCAAAGCAGGGGAACATAACCATACGGATGGCAGCTGTGCCTGATTCAGCACCACTGCTGTAAAGTCTGGTTGACAGCCTACACAAAATTTACCCAACTGTTGTGAAACAAGCCTTGTCTCTGAATCAGAAAGATTTACATTGACTTTTGGAGTCCCTCCTATCCTAGGTGAGTATATTGATGAATAAACCACTCTCCATTTCAAGTACTAGTTCTGTGTGGGACACTTCTACAAAAATGCAAAAGAGAAATGACAGTTCATGCTGAAATCCTGTAAACATTTGGCTTCTGTTAGTGAATCCTGAGCCATATGAAAAAAACTAAGGCTTGAGGCTGTATTTTTTTGATGGTATATTTTTGAACTTTCTTAAAGCCTGGAAAACAAGAAGACTGTATCTGTGCTAACACTATTTTTGACAAATACCTTTTGGAAAGAGGCTTTTACATTACATGTAACACATGTAATGTAAAAGTTACATTACTTCTTTTTTCTTGATTTGTATTTCTTTGGTTTGGAGTAAAAAAGAAATAATTTATGTACAAACAAAATACAAAATCTAAAAAGTATAATTTCACTAGAGGGCAGAAAATGCCTGAGGTTTGTCATCTACAGAATCACGTTTGAGTTTATTTGACATAAAGGTTCTAAAACAGCTGTACTCTGAGCTATCTGACCTCTGAATCATCATACACCAAGGAAATCAATAATACTCTATGGTAGTCACTGTTCAGGGGGAGAACACTGTGATGGAAAGCCTTCCACTTAGACAGTCATGTACTGTAGGTGTACACCAGTGAGTAATAATGCTTTCCAAGGAAGTCACCATGAAAAAAAAGAAATCATTTCTCACCTCAATTCTACTGGGAGTGAGACAAAAAAGGGGGAGAAAGAAGGGGAAAGAAAGATGAAAAATCAAACTTTCACCTTCAGAAGTGACTTTAAAATGTTCTTCTTTGCATTTTGATATCTGTAATCAAATATTTAAAATTATTTTCATTTATACATAAATATTTTTTGTAGACTTCAATACCTAATGAATACTATTGGCAAAATTGACATATAACTTTATTATTTCTGAAATAATTTTTTCCCATTAAAAACATTCAATGTTTTTATATTAACTAACCTATATTTACAAACTTTGTATTATATTACAATACAAATACAAACTTTGTATTTACAAATATTTGTGTCACTCACAGAAGGTATCTATATTTACATATTAATTTCACATAAATATTCTGTAAATGAATATAACATAATAATATTACACTACAATGAAATAAAATACACAAAACCAAGATACTGCATGCTGAAATTACCTTCTACTTTATGGGGTCTTTTATAATTTTAATTAAGCCCTTCCTTGTACATCTTCAATTTTTAAGCCTGCAAAAGACAGAAAATTAAATTGCACAGTGTTTTAATTCATGTGTACATAACTCAGTTTCCAACTTAAATGGTAAGTCAGTTAAGAACTTGTAAAACTAGCAACCCTTTGTAAGTTCCCCTATCTCTTGTGGAATCAGAATACTCAAATGCAATGTGATCTTCACTTTTAGAATTACTGGGGTTTTTCTGTGACATTTTGTTGAAGTAAAGTACATGGAAACACTTGAGAAATTCATGTGGCACACAAATTCATTTCTTGGTCCTGAACTTTAAAAAAATATTTGAAAAGGGCCTAAATACTTGCGAATGTGTTGGTACAAATAGTGCACACAGTGCCAGGATATTGAGCTGAAGGAAAAACTACTCTTTTTTACAACAGTACTTTGCAGTTTATTAGGGATAACAATTTTTTTGTGTTTTGGCTTCATCGTTTTTCATGTTTAAGCTGAAACTTTAAAAATAAAGAAACAAAAAATATTCTTGTAGTTGTTAATAAAAACTGATGACTAGACCATGGAAATTTTTTCCCTGTAACTGTTCTTGAGGAAATAGGGAAATACTATCTATTAACATTATTCCCCACACAAACCTTAAAAAAACCCACGTGTTTGGCCTTGCAGAGAACTTCATAGTAGGGAAATAAATGATAATTTTGCTCAGCTTGGCATGACTGTCAGTCTTCAATGGTAAATTAACTGCTACAAGAATAAGCTAAAAAATACACAGAATATATAACAAGTGAAAATACACTTGAATTCAATTTTTTTCAGTTATTCTTTTATGTGAGTCACAGTTTCCTGAAAATAGGTTGTGTAGCAGCTGTAATAGCTGTTCAGTGAAGCCCCCAAATGACAAACACCACATTAATCCTTCTGATTTTAAAAGCGTGGGATGCAAATCATTTCACATAACTTTGTATCTGCAAGATTTAGATGTCTATATTTAATTTAGTCAACATAGCTCCCTTTAGAGGCAACAAAGCTATGCTGGTTTCCATGATCTAATTATCTTTGATCAATTTTGGTATTCAAGGTAACTATAGGATTGACATGTGAATTTGCATATGAAGTAGGATGGGTTATAACTTGTATAAACACCAAACACATAACAGTTTGGAGTCTTAGCCTGAGTCACTCCACCTAGTGAAGAGCAAAGAACAATTAATGCCTGTGCCTCCAGGGAGCG
>NW_008825308.1:1710057-1741679 GCF_000699105.1 Pygoscelis adeliae | reverse complement strand
GATGTGTCCTGAAGTATGTGATTAAGATGAGATGAATTGACCTCAAGAAGTGTCCATTTCTCTCTGTAAAAGAACTATAAGGTAATTAGGTTGGATTTTGATATCTAACTTTAAAGCTATGTTAAATCAATATCACCTACTTATTCTATAGTTACTTGTGTAAGAAAGCAGTGGTGCAAGGACAATAACATCTTGCAGGTCCTTCTAAATGTAGATTTGTCAACAATGTGATGCACAGGTACATATTTAAGAAAGCAGATGGCTTGAAAAATGTAATTAAGTAGAAACCCCTCATAAGATCCAGTCTGAGCTAAACTGCAGGAAGTCAGCTACAGCCTTTACTTCTTGATACACACCAGCTAAGCATTGTGGCTTATATTTTTTCTGGTTTTATATGGGCACTGTCTGATGAGACTAACAGACTTTACTATCTTTCTTGTGGTCTGAATAAACATAATTCTATTAATCTTATTAATCAATTCAATTTTATGATATTTACAACTTTAAAAAAATCCTCTGTACAATAATTTTTCCTTCAATGTTTTACCTCATTTTTTTAAAAACTCTGTAACACACCTTTATTAACTGCCCTTTATCAATCAATCTCACCAGTATTCCTCCATTTTATTCCACTCCTATGTGATGTCAAGCTGCTCCCACAGAACAATTTAATATGAGCATTTGCACTGGATCCAGCTGAGAGAGAGTCAATTTTCTTTATAAGCAGCCCATATGGGTCTGTGTTTTGAGTTTGTGACTAAAACAGTGTTGATAACAGACCAGTGTTTTAGCTATTGGTGAACACTGCACAACATCAAGGCCTTCTCTGTTTCTCACTCCACCCCCCAGCAAGTAGGCTGGGCATGGGCAAGTTGCTGGGAGGGGACACAGCCAGGACAGCTGACTCCAACTGACCAAAGAGATATTCCATACCATACAACATAAAGCTCAGCAGTAAAAACTGGGGAGGGGCGGAGGGAGCAGGAGCCTTTCCAAGTTAGCTTTTGTTCAGAGACTGACCAGGCATTGGTCTGCTCATGGGAGGTGGTGAGTGACAATTTTTGCATTACTTATTTTTTAATTTTCCCTTTTCTCCTCCCCTTTACTTATTAAACTGAATTTATCTTGACCTATGAGTTTTTTTCTCACTTTTGTTCTTCCAATTCTCTCCAGCATCGTCCTGGGGGCAGGGGGGGTGGTGACTGAACGAGCGGCTGGTGAGTGCTTAATTACTGGCTAGGGTCAACCCACCACAGCATTTCTAGATATTAAAAAAAAAACCCATCAGGAAACTTAAATACTGACTGAAAGAAAATTGCATATGTCTCTCTTCCTGTATAACACACACTGTTTTCCACTGCTAATAATTGTCCTGAAGAAAGCTATTCAAAAGTTTATCAACTTTTATCAACTGCAAATAAATAAATACCAAATCTTCACATAAAGTTTATGGATAGGAACAGTTGCCTTGTTAATTTTAGTGTCCTAGTTTCAGCACTGCATGAAAGTCTATTTCAAAACATGCAGCTTCAGAGCTTCTATCTTTCACTCTATTCAGCAGCAATTTAACCAATTTAGAGATAATAGCAATAAGAAAATAGTATTCTGCCCTTTTACTGGTTGCTATCAACTCTTCAAAAGTTGTACTAGAAAAAATCCAACTGGCTCCTCAAAGTGAATCTCTTTACTTCATTGTTTCAAGGCAGTATCTCCTTCTTTTAATAATTATGTTAAATATACATTACAAGAAGTTGTCCTACATATTTGTTGGCTAAAATGTGATAGCATGTGCTACTCAGTAATATTATGATTATTAGAAATTAACATGGGTCATTGACTGTAAACCTAATTCATAAAATTTATCTCTACTGTGCATTTTTTTTCTGTGTGCATTTGTATAAAAGTATAGCTGAATCATATCTCATAATATGTATACACTTGTGACAGGTCCCTAAGTCTGTCTCAGGTTTGAGGTGAACATGCCTAGATTTTATCCTATAATGAACAACCCCACAAATTCTGAAAGGCTTTAAACTCAGAATGTTGTGGAGGGGGGTGAATTAAAACTATGAAGTTTTTGCCTCTTTAGAAAGAGAAAACTGAATGTGATCAGGAAACATAAAATAGAAATCATCACCATCATCATCATCATCATGTAGCAGAATTTAACAGCTAAAATTTTAATTTACAGTTACAGTTGTGAATTTAATACTATAATTATAATTGAAAAATTTAACATTAAAATTTATTTTTTATACAATTAAACATTAAAATATGTTTGGTTTCATTTTAGTTTTTGATGGGTCATATGTTTAACTATCATTGCAGCTCTAAGGGGGAAGGTTTTGTTGATTTACAATTAAATTAGAGTAAGCTTTTTACTGTAGGAAGATGTTCAAGCATGCTGTAACTGAAAAGTCTCAAGCATGTCTTGTTTTCAGGTGGAATGAGCTGAGGTGTATTGAAGATGAGCACTCTGGCTTGGCTTCAATAATTTTCTTTTTTTGAAGTTACCACTAAGTCAGATTCTCTGTGCTACTCTAGCATTCTTATCAGAGATCTCTGCCATGTGGTCTCAGCAAGTATCTAAGATCTGGTTTATCTGGTTTCTCTAGATGCTAAAGCCTCTTTGAGTTCCTTCCATGCATTAGCCCAGACCAATTTAGAAATATGCAAATTCATACACCCTTGGGTAAAACCTTTACAGATGACAACTGTACATACTCTTATATCAGCTGCTGTTTCATTCTAAATCTGAGGTGAAAAAGTGGATTTTCACAGAAGGCTGAGAATATTGTGCAGTTCAAGAAGAGATGACATAAATTCCTTTACATTTTGCTTCTTTCCAGCAATAGTGACAGCACGTCCTGAAAATAAAGATGCAAATGGTCAGAAATTTATGCTTTTAGATTGAGGGACAATCAGTGCCTAAATATCTACTTATAAAGCAGGCTAAAACAAGATTAGTTCAGCAATTAAGATTGAAAATTCAACATGTTATCTAATTATCAACTTAAATTCTCTGCCCACTGAATAGACAGAAATCCCTGAGAAAACTCAGTATTTGTGCTAGTAAAACTCTAATGTCTTCAATTTTAGCAAAAGCAACTCTAAACTCTAAACTCTAAATAAGTCTCAAATTTTTAACAACTGGAGCAGAGAAATAATAGGATTAGTATTAAGGCCTTTATAGCCAATGCATTGAGCAATTTTGTACTTCATTTCACTTATTACTATACCTCCTACTATTTTCTTTACTCATTTGCCCTAAAAAGTTCTATAGCTGAGGCACAGAAAAGACCAGGTATGTGTATCAGAAAATACCACCTTCTTTCTCACACAGAGTACCCCCATAGATATTGTCTACTGTCACCAGTTCACCGAGAAGATTCAAGAGGCCAATGTCCTTGTTTTGGTTGTATGTCTATTTGTTTGGTTGCATGTGTATTTGTTTCCTGCGGTATGAATAAAACCCATTAACTACATTTGAGAATGATGTCATCAGATGTTTGAAAACCCTTGCAATGCACTTCTCGGTAGTGGAGGGTCCTACAAATACATCAGCTATAGTACTCTGTGTTCAATTAACAGATCAAACGCTACCTAAAATAGCAACCTAAGCCTCTCAAGAGGCAATCAGAGCAATCAGCATTGCTCCTTGAATTAACAGAACTGTTATCCAGAAGGGTAATTCTTCCCTGTGCAGATGACGATGCAAGAGCCCCTATAGGGAGTAAAAAACTGCCAGAAACATCAGCAGATATAAAGAACATTCTTTTGGCATCCTTTCATAAAGATAACCATTTTACACAGATAGAAAATTGTACCTATTGAAAAAATTATACTGCAGACCCGCACAATTTCTTTCACAGAAGAAAGAACTACATGTCATAGTTTTTATATATATGCTACTTAACGCACAACTTGGAAAGTGTTCAGACAAAACAATGATAAGACAGATTATAAGAACTTTCTAGGAAAAGAAATTGTCTTGAATACTTTCTTGAACAATTCTAAATTATTAGACAATATCTTATTCTCTGTTCTTATACAATAAACTTTTGACTATCTGTTTTGCATCAGGAGGTGCTGGGGCTTTATGATACCAGGAAGAAGGACACTCAGACTTTGTAAAGTATCATTTAAAAGTCTATTTATTAGAGCTAACACTATAAAGAAAAAGAGAATAATACAGACAATCATACATCTCTTTAGATGGTGGGAACCCTGAGATGTGCAGCACTGAATAGGTTTCAAATCCACAGGCAGCATACCATGAAGGCCCCATTTGTGGAAAGGGTTACCCCATTTTGATTATTCAAGCTATTACAGGATTTTCTTCCAAGAAAACAACTCTATTCATCATTTCTACTATCAAACAGAAAGGATGCTTTCATAAGAACTTCTTGCTGCACTTTTAGATAAAGGCAAGGCCACACAGGTGGCGTAATTGCCACTACCAAGTGAGAGCTGCCTGCAGCTCCTCTGTTACAATGAGCTGGCTAATTTTATTCTGCAGACAAGGGATATGCTCAGAACAGCAAAGTCCTGAAGGCCAAGCTGTACATCCAGCACAGCACAGCAAAGGACAGCACAGGCCTGAGCCAGCTAATTGTTATGTGGATCACTAACTCTTTGATGTACAACGGTCTTCCAGTGAGGATCACTGCAACATCTCCCTTGGACACAAGGTTTATCTCCATCTAATGAAAGAAATTCTGGGTGATCTTTGTTTTACTTTGTCTTGGAGAAAATGACATTTTTGAGAAGAGTTTTCTACTCAGCCTACAATGTCTCCAAATCTCATGATTTGATAGTGTGTGTAAAAGGCATGGGGTTTCTTTCATCTAGTTCTACTAATCAAAAAGCTAAAAGCTCTGTCCTTACCTTCCCCCTATGGACAATAGAAAGGGATAGGCACCTCCACAGTACCCTCAGATAGCTTATGTACAGTAACCTTTGGAATATTCTTTATTCTTACTGATTAATAAGGGACATTAAAATAATTTAGACTATGCATTGAACTTTCAGTTAGTTACAGTTAGGTGAGATGAATGCCAACTCAATTCTATATGCTAATGATTACATACAGATTTCTGCATTTCATTTCTTTAAAAATGTAAAGGGTTTTTCTCTATCCTGACTGTGTGAAGACTTCTCATAAATCAAGTTGGGACTGTAAAACCAAAAAGCAAGTAAATAGAGCCTTAAAGGATTGAAAGATCTTGGGATATTAATAGTTGAATTGAAGAATATAATGTGGCTGGTGAGGAGTTTTCATACTCCATCACCTTTGTATAATTTTGAATGCTGAAGTTAGCTGGGACAAGGATTTATGTATCTTGAGTTTTTATTGTCCTTTGAATGAAAAAGTCTACTTTTTCCAGGAGGAGACTAGAGCAATGTTGAATCCACAGCACAACGGGCAGGGAACTAGGAGCAGAATAACTTCATTACCTTGTGTACCCAATAAGGATATGTACTTTTATGGCACACAAACTGATACATTACTTGACAATATAAGCAAGCTAATATTACTCTTAAAACCACAGAACTAAATAACTGAGACTATTGAAATGAATCTGTTCTTATTTAAACATTATGACAGTAAAACTAAAATAAACAACCTTTAAAACCTTTATTTGGAAAACAGTAAATAAATAAAATATTTTAAAATTTGTTTTGGTTTACACAATTACAGAAAGAAATGACTAACAACTGTTTGATGAACTGGACTGTCTGTTTAACTTATGTTTAAACCACATAATTCTGTAGTTGTTTATTAAATTTCACGATTCCTCAGACATAGTTTGAAAAACTTTCTGTTATTTTACAGATATTCAGCTTTACAAAATGATTTGAGAGATAGATTACAGGCTGGTGATATAGCTCATTGACTCTATAACTAACTTGATTTAGAGCAGCTAAGGATATGACCAAGTAGAAACCTTCTCACCCTGTGACATTAATATTAAGATTTGTTTATCTTTTTTTTATCAGTCAATAAAAAGGACACATTAATCTCTTCCATACAGAAAGAGTCACTACTGGACTGTAATCATACCAGATAAAAAGCAAGATATACTTTACTAAACCAATTTGATAGCAAAGTGTATCTTGGTTATCACTAGAGTGCATTTCCTGAAGAAAAAACAAAACTGCATTGCTCTTCTTTTATTTAATCATTCAACTACAACTCTTTAATTAACTTTTAATTTGGGTTCCACTTCCTTTCCAAATGGACTGTCTTTTTTACAAAATTAAAGCTGGCCTCCTGTGCAAAGTAGTAATAACTTCCTTATGCCTATTCAGCTATTGCCTGACTTAATACAGTTTTTTTAATAGCGTCTGTTACATAACAATTTAAGTCAACAAGATTAAGACAGCAAAGCTTCAGGAGTACCCAAAAATTGGTGTTTGAGAGCCATAAGAATCACAGCAGAGTCCTAGGAAAGAAATGTCCGAAAGACGTTCAGAGGATGAAATGTGAGAAACACATGAAAATCTTATTCAGGACAAAAGGTAATACACATTATATATGGGGTTAAGAATTTATGTCTAATTAATGTTTCAGCAATCTAATCAAAACAACAAGAGTTACAGTTACAATTCCAATGACAGTAAAACTCACTCAGTAAAAGTCAAAATTAAGAGAGAGGACACTGACTCAATAAAAACAGTTAACATATATTAACTTCCTACTATACATCCCTTTCTTCTGATGTTATGCTTACCCTTTCACTTTCCCACTGGGTACTAAGGTCCAGAGCATCAGTCTTTCTTAGTAAGAAGTGGGGGGTTACAACAACCTCTCAGTGTCCTGAGGTTTTTGCCAGAAGAAGTACGATGTTAATGATGGGGGGTTCTTCTGCCTTGGTCTTTGATTTTTCTGTTCTCTGCTTTTTCTCTGAAGTTGGTTTTACCTGGCTCACACAGGTGCACTCCTGCATTGATCAGCTTTTGGCTACTGTGATTTGTTTACACAAACTGGAACCTCTGGTGTCATCCTGTATCCACACTCTTCCACACGACATTTAAATCTGGTGTCACCAGCAGTTCCCCTCATGCAGAATGGCTGTCTGTTACTGCTATATAAATTTGAAACAAATTTAGGCAATATCTACCTGATTGTTAGATAATTGCTATCACAGGGAAAGCAAGCTAATATCAGCTCAGGACAAGGCAAGTGCAAGCGAGTCCTGAGAGACAGCACTACCAGGTCATTTCAAAGCTTGAGGCTTTTTACAAGTAATGACAAAACATCATATTTCCTGGGATACAGAAAGGCTACCCTTCGGCAATCCTGCCGTGCTGTGTACTGATCTGTGCGTGAAATTTGATTCCAGGGCAACCAGAAAACTTGGCCTCATTGACCTTTGCTCTACAGCTAAGAAAGTTACCAGCCTTTGGGGTCGCACAACCCAATTACATGTAACTGTAAATGCTTTTGTAGCATTTTAAAATAAATAGGATATATTACATAAAAATAATAGTTATTCAAATACTACATATGCAGACATGCTCAAGTAACAGGGCAACATTTGTCACTTCGAATCTTTAGAACTATGAACCCAAAGCATGTCAAAATGAATAATTTCTTTTCAGTTAATCATCAGTCAGACAAAACATGAAAAAAGTTTATCAACTGCAAAAGAAGACATTTCAGACTGTCTGAAGTAATATATGATGCATTGGACAAACAGAATGAATATAAAACTATTTTGGAGACTGCTTTTCTGCTTTGTCAGAAGAAAATTTACTGAAAAAAAGGGGTTACAAGTTTTGAAGATGTATGCAGATTTAATGAAATTCTAATGGAAATATTAGATTCATTTTGGTTTTGAATCATTTTGATACCCAAGACATTTCATTTTGATACCATATAAAATACTTTCTTTAGCAAAATCTGATTATCATTGAATCATTGAATGATTTATCTCCTTACCCTAATTCCCAGTTTTCTGAAACTAAAATTTACCTATGTAATAGGTAAAATACTATATGTATGTAATATGTACTAAATACTAAAACACCTATGTACAGGTTACTTAATTTTCTGATTGGGCCTAGATATAAGTACTTTTTATACCTCTGGCCATAGCATTACAAACCAACCTTTCCCACATGGAACACACCAAACATTTAATTGACCATGGATGTTCACTTTATTTTTTCCTTTTAAACTGACTTTCTGTATAAAAAGCTTAATTCTTTTGCAGTCGCTTTTGGAAGAACTGAACTTTCTATGACCAGATATCCCAGGCAGCTCCTGGCAATACACATATAAGTATTTCTCAAATGTTTTTTAGTCATTTAGAGCTACTGTTTCTGAGAGTAATTGACAAGAGTCAGCAATTACCAGCTACTTTGTACTTCATTTCAGTCATGGTGCTATATTGGCTAAGAGCTTTATTGCTTCAGAAATACAATAAATTTGTTCTCAGTTTTCCCTGAATAGTATCACTGTAAAACCAAAAACTCTAATTAAGAAATAATGACTGATGTTCAGAGAATCTGGATAAACATATAATCCATTACAAACATATTTGAGATTGCTTTCCTTAAGAATTCACAATTAACCAACTGGCTTCTGACCTACTCTTTTTTACAGACATCTCCAAGGATTTAACTATTAACATTTGCAAAGAGATTTCATTGGGAATAACCTATATTGTCCTAAAGTAAATTATTCAAGAAAAAATACTTACTCAGAAATAGATCTGTTAAGGATTGGAATAGCTATACTCTCAAGACCAGAAAAAAAAAAAAAAAAGGAAAAAAAAATTGAAACAGAAGGTTTTGAAAAGTTGGTTCAGAAAATTCATTGTTTCAGTAAGACATTTTTAGATATTTTTTTTTCAGTTTGTATTTCAAAAAACCTGAACAATTCTTTTATTTAATCTTTGTAAAATATCTTATTTTGAGTTTTTTACTGTTTTGGATAGTATCACCACATACTTACCTTCTGAGTTAACAAGGAAAGTGTAGGAATCAATCTATTCATCATTCATATATTAGTCAAAACCAGCAAAAATAGTCATAGGTGAACCAGACACATAAAATTTATATTCTCCAAATATCCAGTGAATACATTTCATTTAAGTCTTATATTCTTTCCATGCCTCCTTGTGACAGCTGTAGTAAGTCTTCTCTCATACAATTTAAGATATTTGACATAGAAATAATGTTGTACTACACTTAAACTACTGTAATGGTGAAATGGTATTAAATCTGTAGCAATCCTGTAGTACAAATAATACCAATTATCTTTTCATCTAACCTCCATAGTTTTTAAGTTGAGTTATTTTTGTGTTTGAACATTTTACCTCTAATAACTCCAATACTCAATGGAATTTATTAATAGCTGTGGAAGCAATTGTCAGCATCAACATAACTGTCATCATTTGCTATGCAAAACAATAGAACATTGAAATAAAAATTTGAATTAATCTTAATTTTAAAAGGTATATGAAGAATTCTTCTAGAAATAAAGCAATGCATTGTGTTTTGTAAGCTACGTAAAAAATAATTGCAAAGCAGCCTTCATTCCAGCTGAGAAAATACCTGTGTCTGTGTGTATGCATGCACACACACATATCATCTTCTAATACATAAACTACTTTTCTGCAAAATGAATAGAGAGATGGTTTGAAACCATATGTGAGGATTGACGATATGTGTACATTCTGATGTTATATTCCTTTTAGAACTAGAGGTGGAATGCATTATTCAAAACAGTCTTATCAGTTGTGCAAAGATGTTTTTACAAAGATGTGTCTACAAAGCATCTATTTAAGCAGATTAGCTATTTGGAATCCATATTTCAATGGAAAGAATTATCATCATGTTCAGCATTTAAGCTACAATTTTACTTAAAGGATTATTGATGTGTATTAAGTGTTCATGTCTTTAAATTAGAAACTGGAGGGACTGGTTTACAAATCCCTGAAGACTTCACTATGCATTTTTCAGTATTTAAAAACATATTTAATTAGTAGGAATGACCTCAAAATGCAGTTGACATACTTTGTGTCATACTTCTGTTTTTAGAAGTATCTTATAACAATTTGAATATCAAAGAAGTTCAACATATTTCTTTGCCAATATAATGATGAAATATTTTATTTCTTAAACCACTTCAGTGACATCTACCAAATGACATTTGAAGGATACAGGGTAAGTTCTCTATCTTTAAACCAGCCCTGAGACTGCTGTGAAGGAGGATGCTACCTCTATTCTTTCCCTCCCCTTCAAGGGTAATTTTGTCTGTCATATTACCTCTGCCTTCCCTTGTACCTTTGTATAGTGCTGGAAAGAGCATCCCTGCCATGTGGATCACAAGTGAAATCTCTATGGATTTCATAAGGTATTTTTACTGCAAGATTGGTTGTTATATGTGAAAGACTTCCAAATCCCAGTTTCTTTTTAAAATATAGCTCTCACATTGCCATATATATTAGCTTAGTGAATGAATAAAATGAATAAATGTCACAAAGCAAGTCCGGAAGAAATGAACAGAAATGAGGTAAGTGTTGTAAGCACTATCATCACTGTGCAACATTCACAATAAGAATAAAAATCTATGTCACAATTTTCAGAACACAGAAGTAAATAAAGTTGTTTCAGGGATTTTTTTAATTATTGGATGGTGTGTGTAAAGGGCCTTACTGTTTGTTTACTTTTCTCAAAAAATATATATCTCAAAACAGGAGTGTCAAATATATTTTCATGTTATAGCAAGTCTTCAAACAGTTCCGCATTATTTTCCTCTTGGTATTATCTTCCTAATTTGTACGTTCCTTAAAGAGCATTTTTTATTTGACTGTTTTCAAGAGTGTGTGTTCTCATTTGCATTTAGAACAAAACCTAATATTCTTTTAGATAAATAATAATTGCCAATTAAACTGCAACAAATTTTTGAAAACCAATTCTCCAATGCATATAACATCTCATAAGTCTACAATTTTTAGCAACTTTTACTATCTGGTCTGATATATCGCCTCTAGAAAAAGCTAGTGTTTACCCAACATTGACTTGAATGTTTTTGTTGACATGAATTAAATCTCAGGATTTCTTATTTAGCAGTAGGATACTGTCTGTTTATAAAGCCTTGTTTAGACAGCAAAAGAAGTCTCACAGCTGCAGACCCTGGTATTCATGGGGAAAACTAACCACTTCAATACATCCTGCAAAGGTAACATATCTGGGTGCAAGAAACTTAGGCAATTTCTAAAGAATGTAAAAGACAATTTCTTGACTTACATGATCAACAAACCAACGGTACGATGTGTACTGCTAGATTTACTGTTCCCATAGTTGCGTAGGTTAATGGCAGACTTGGCTGTGGTGGATGCTAAAGAATTGGAGATGGTGGAATTCAAGATCCTGAGAGGAGTGAGCAATAGCAGAGTAGCAGAATTAGAGCAACATGCTTCAAGAGAGCAGATTTTGGCTTGTTAAGGGATCTGCTTGACAAGATTCCATGGGAAACTGCCCTAAAGGGCAAAGGGGCCCAGGAGAACTGGTTGATCTTCAGGAATAGCATCCTCAGAGCACAAAAGCAATCCGTTCCCTGCAGAAGGTCAGGCAAGTATGGCAGAAGGCCAGCAAGGTCTGGACAGTGATTGCCTGACTGAGCTCAAATGCGAAAATGAAGCACACAGAAGGTGGAAGCAGGGATGGTAGGAATAAAGAGGCATTGCCCAAGTGTGCAGGTATGGAGTTAGGAAAGCCAAAACTCAGATGGAGATGAAATTAGCAAGAAATGCAAAAGGCCACAACTGTTTTATCACTGTAATGATTTGACATGACTTTGAATACACAAGGGAAATGGGCATATAGAATAAAACAATGTCATGTTTAAACCACCACTAACAAATGAGAGTTACCTTTAAAAGAGGTAGACGTTAGGCAGTATATAGGTCCAGGCATCAGGCACACGGTTTCTCTAAGTACATTACCAATGAAAAAAAGTTAAGAAAAACCTGAACCTGCTGCTCAGTGGGGTGGGGGACCCAATAACAAAGGACGTGGAAAAGGATGGCATACGTAGAGCTTTTTTTGCCCTGGTTTCAATGGGGTCCATGGGGATAGAAGAATGAAAGTAATGAGTGTTAGGACCCTGCAGGCACCACCAGCCTTGACTGTCCCTGCCCAGCCCTCCTGAGTCTCCCCCCACTCTGCCCGTGGCCCAAGAACCCATTTCAGCCCCCCTTGGGCCATCGGTCCCTGCCCCAGCAACACTGCAGCAGGGTCAGTCTCCAGCTCCCCCACAACCCTGCCCTGTCTGTCCCCCATATCCCAGCCTGGCCTCATCTGTCCCTGTCCCCAGGGAGGTGCCTGATGCCTGGACTTATATACTACCCAACCTCCACAATAAAACATGACATTGTTTTATTCTATATGTCCATTTTCCTTGTGTATTCAAAGTCATGTCAAATCATTACAGTGATAAAACTAAAACTTTGATCCTTTAAAGATTTATACATATACTTAATTGTGATTTGTTCCATTGACTTCACTGGCTGACTTCAAAGTGGGGCTAGCCACTTTTAAAGATAAACATGTATCTCCGTGATGCCTTGAATTCTACAGTGTTGTTTTTTTTTTTTTTAATACTTGAACCATGTTTAAATCTACTAAAATGAATACAGATTTAGGTTATTTATATATTTGAAATACATATATACTTGAAAACAATTGCAAAACACTACTCTGTTGCTTCTTCATAACTCCACTAAAACCAAAAAAGCTGCATAGCAGTAAATGGTACACCTGTTCTGCAAATACAAAAGAAGAAAAATAAATACTAATTTTTCAGGTACTAGGTTGAGTTTGCTGGTCCAGTATTTTTATGTGTAAACAAATTACAAAAGGCGCAGAAATGGCTAAGGATATCCACCACAAAATCTTGCAGATTAAGGTCAAACACCACTGTTAAATCACCAATCCTGGCCTTTTTTCAATTACAAAACTCTAAACTTTGCCCAGTTATACCTCTTCTGAGCTCAATAACTTTTATTTGAATAGACAACAACTTCTGTTTGGCTGAAGCATATCTACCAGAAAGGCAACCATTCCTTATTTAAAGGTTTCCACAGACAGAGAAATCTACTTCATCCCTTGGTATCTTGTTTTAGTGATTAATTGCCCTTGCTGTTAAAAAGGACTTAAATTCTAATTGGAATTTATCTGGCTTCAGCTTCCAGGCATAGGTCCTTGATCAGCCTTTTTCTGCCAGATTGAAGCCCTTTAGCAATGGGTGTTTTGCCCCTGTATAAGTACTTATGACTGTAATCAAATCGCTTAAACTTTTTGATCAACCAAACAGACTGTGCTCTAAATCTTCCACCATGAGCCATTTTGTTCAGCTCTTGGATATGTCTCTTTTCTGTACCTTCTATAATTTTTCATCTTTTAAAAATGTGGACACTAACATTGTATATTGGTCTCACTGTGTTGAGCAGAGGTAACATCACCCCTTTTTCTCTTACTGCTCTCCTGTTTATGCCTTTCAGTATTCTTTTCTGTCAACGTGCAATAGGTATTCATGGCAAATTGCAGTGATCTTTAAATCTTTTTCAGAATTATTGCTTTCCAAATTTGTCTATTTATTCCTATTCAATATATTTCTTTGAATTTGAACACTTTATTTGAGTGTGACCCCTTATTTTGAAATTACCAAGTGATCCAGACTATTTTTTCTGCCTCAACTCTTTCTTCCTATTATTTATTATTACTATTATTACTATTCTCATCACTATTTATGATTCATCAGTCTTGTTTTATCCATTGTTAGAATTAGTTGACTCTATTAATTACTATGAAATATCCAACACTGGTTGTTTCACAACTTTTTTGGAAAAAACACCATCAAACAATGATTTCCCACCACTGGCTACTGTTCCAGATTTGTCACTTGGTCATTTTTTAATCTACTGATCTTGTATCATTCCAGAATTTTTCTGAAGTATTTCGTATTCATCATTTAAAAAAAAAACCCTGACACTATTTAAATCAGAGGATGTAGGTATCTGAAGCGGAGTATTTTTACATGCCCTTCATTTATACCCATAAGAAAAAACAGTTTTCTCTCTTTCTTCTATGGGCTCTTGTTGTTGCTGTTGCTGTTGTTGTTGGTGGTTTTATTCTACTCAGGATAAATAACCAAAAAGAACAAAGCAAGGAAGAAAAGAAAGGCACATAATAATCAAACTGAGAAGTATTTTTTGTTTTGCAAAATGCAGAACAGTATGGTCTATTGTTTAGAGCTAGTATGAAGAGAGAGCATTTTCTTCATTATTGAGTAACTGATTTGTTACCTGATGGGCAAAATGACTTTTTTTTTAAACCAATTTCTCTAAATTCCAATGCAAAGCCTTATACTGTTTCCTAATCATTCTTTATTGATGCGATTAATAAGTATTCCACATAAATATATTTCCATGGCAAATATTATTCATATTTCAAATTGTCATTTAATACTTTCAGAATAGAAATGCAGTTTATTTTATTTACAATGTGGTGCATTCCTTGAGTGTTTTGATTCACTTCAAATCTCACTCAAAAAATCATCATTCTTCTATCTCTGAAAGTGTTTTGTTACTTTTTGATCAGAGAAGTGACAGTACCTTGGCAATATGTACCATGACATCACATTTCACTTTCACAAGGGTAGAAATGAAAAGTATGTGTAGACAGTTCCAAAACTGATTCTGGAACACATGAGCACTTCCAGATTTAATGGAAGTTAAGAGCTGTAGATAAACAACATGTGGAGATAATGTTAGGACTAGCATTAGTGAACAAATGTCTTCACATTCACAACTTCTTAAAATTGACAGATTGGGCTTAGCTCCAATGTACACCTACAAAATTCTCAGATTCATCCACAATTTGAAATTTGAGCATTAAATTTCTTCTCAGCTACAGGGAAAAAGCAGTTTAAAAATTGATGTCATTTTAAAGAAGCTAAACAATTGGCATACAAGACAGCTTCTCATCGATCTGTGTGCTTAATAAAGCTAAATGTTAGGAAGACTAATGTACCGTACTGATGTTTTAGGATTTTCATTAATGTGTTTGAAAGACTGTCATAACTCACTCACCTCTGCTGAGTTTATGAGCCACGGGTTTTCTCCAGCTCATAAAATCAACTTGCTTAACACAATACAGTGACTGATAGCATCAGAGATGACACTTCATGAAGCAAGGTGACTCTTTTTTTTCTTCTTTTTTTTTAAGTTTTGTAGGACAATGCAGGGATATTGAAAAGAGAACTGGATGAAAGTCTGACAAAATATTATTCTGACTTAGTGACAAGTTAATTACAAACATCTTATCTCTGTTGCTCTTTGTAAATGTTGAATGTAAACTGGGACATGATGCTAATTTCTGAAATACTGAGAAATGAATTTTGGTTTTCCACTTTTTTAAATGTAGTACACCTGGCATGAAAAATCACCACTGTAAATAGTAATGTGCCTTTCTGTCAGCTGTGTTTATCTCTATACTGAACGTTCATCTAAAAATTCTGAATTGAGAAACATTTACAATTTTCCCTTACATGGAATAAAAACAAAGAGCATATTTACATATTTGTACACATTTTGTCATTATAAGCACCAAACCCATTAATTTTTAAACATTCTTCTCACCTCTTTCTAGTTATCTACAATGCAGATATAATCTCAGATAGTCAGCCAGTTTCCCTTTATCCATGGATCAAAATACACACCTACAATGTGTGATTTCTGAAAAAATATTTGTCTTTCAATTACTGCAAAAGAAAACTAAAGAGAATGAGCCCCCAGATGTGGATGTTTAATGCTATAATTACATAAAGTTAGACCTAGTTAATCTCATTCCTGGTCCCCAGAGCAGAGTCTACATCTTTAGCCATCTCCTACAAGGTATGGTAAAAAATATCTCAGACCTGGTCCAAAACAGTCAACTCCCTGAACAGAAAGCAACCTACTGAAGTAAAAGTAACTGAGTTTTTGTTGCTCTTAGCTGGATTCACATAGCCCAATGCTATGTGAATAGCCCCCTTGTAATTAGACGTTGACATTTTTTCCAAATTCCACTTCAGACAATTCCATTATGAATGTGGGCCTAATATAGTTTTTCTGGGATGGAGGATTATCTTTCAGCGTCAGAGACACCTATGCACAATCACAATTCATAGACAAGAGCAAGCCTCTACAGTCAGTCTCCTTTTCTCTTTGGAAAATGGACCATATCATCCCTTTCTTTTAAAACACAATGCAAAGCAACTAATACTTCCATGTGTGTGCAATTATAAGCCTAGCAATTAGAGCACTTGCTCAGGATGTGATACACTCAGCTTGAAAATAGTTTAAAAACCACATAATCCATCTTGAAAACAGTACATAACAAAGCAGACTACTAGCAGTCTTTTGTGTGTACTTACGAAGAAATAACTAGTGAATACTGACTGACCGTGAAATTATATCTGAATAAAAAAAACCCTTTTTGCTGTGAGGGTGCTCAAGTATTTGGACAGGTTGGCCAGAGAGGCCAACTCTCTCTCTCAAGAGGTCCCTTCCAGTCTAAACAAGTCTCTGATGCTGTGAATACATGTCACAGAATAGCAGATTCATAGATGTAGGAAGTGAGCTCTGGAGATCATCTAGTCCAGCCTCCCTGCTCACAGCAGGGTCAACTAGAGCAGGTTGCTCAGGGCCATGTCCAGTCAAGTTTTGAATTTCTCCAAGGATGGAGACCATAAAACTTCTCTGACCAACCTGTCCAAATACTTGACCACCCTCACAGTAAAATGCGGGGTTTTTTGTGTGTTTAAATAGAAATTTCTGAATTTTATTTTACACTCATTGCCTCTTGTCCTGTCACTAGATGCCACTGAGAAGAGTCTAACTCTGCCTTCCTTATTCCCTTCCATCAGGTATTTATACACATTGATAGGTTGCCCCTGAGCCTTCTCTTCTCTAGGCTGAACAGTCCCATCTCTCTCAGACTCTCCTCATATGACAGATGCTCCGAGTCCTTAACCATCTTCATAGCCCTTCACATGGCCCTTCACTGGACTCACTCCAGTATTTCCATCTCTCTCTTGTACTGGGAGCCCAGACCTGGACACAGTACTCCAAAAGTGACCTCACCAGCACTGAGTAGAGAGGAAGGATTACATCCCTTGACTGGCTGGCTATATTCTTCCTAATACAGCCCAGGTGGCTGCTGGACGCCTTTGCTGCAAGTGTACATTGCTGACTCATGGTCAACTTGGCATCCACCAGAACCCTCAGGTCCTCTTCTGCCAAGCTACTTTCCAGCCAGTTGTCCCACAATGTGTAATGCTGCATGGATTTATTCCTTCATGAGATTCCTGTTGGACCAGTTCTCCAGCTTGTACAGGTTCCTCTGCATGCCCCTAAATCCATGTGGCTTATTAGCCACTCCTCCTAGTTTTATATAGTCTGCAAACTTGCTGAGGGTCTGCACCCTGTGCAGTCATTCAGGTCATTAATGAGGATGTTTAACAGTATTGTCCCTAGGATCAACCTCTCACACACACTGTTGGTGACTGACCTCCAGCTGGACTTTGTACCAGGCATTATAGTCCTTTGAGCCCAACAGCTCAGCCAGTTTTCAGTCCAACTCACTGTCCAGGTATTTAGGCTGAACTTCATCAGTTTGTCTATGAGAATGTTATGATAGACAGTGCTAAAAACCTTACTTGATATAACAGCTTAAAAAAATTTAATTCATCAGACTATGAGTTTATGTGGGTAGAAGGTAAAACAAGAATTTTGAAATACACTTTTGGATTTTAGCACTGTCAACTTTTAGTTTCAGTTCAGATGCTTAAGTTCTGATTTACCTTGTAAATCTGTGCAAAGAAAATAGGTTTGATGTCCAGACTATATGTAATTTTTAAGTGAATGTTGTATTATTTCTGCATCCTGACTCTTCCATCCATTTGAAGATCCCCTATGAAAATCTCTTCTCTTCCATTACTCTTTTATAACATATCACCTGAATGACTTTATTTTTGTTTTCAGTTATGCAGTTACCTAACTTAGCTCTGTAAAAATGATCACTTTCTTTGAAAGATAATTTGAGAGTAGTATGTTATTTTAAAAGTGTGCTTATATGCTATTCTATACTTAAGCATAGTTGGTCTTGTAGTCACTTGACAAGAAGCAAGAAACAAGCAACCTTAGTTCAATTGTCATTCCTGAGACTGAGAAGTTGATTTCGGTACATTTTATATTGTTTTTATAATTACATTTTCTCAGCTTATTCTCCCAGTCTTCTCCCTGATGAACATGTTCCTGTATTTTCACTGTTGTTTCTAATCAAGGCATCTACATTTGTGTTATTTTGGGTAAGCCTGTATGTATAGTTACAATCTCAGTTGTAAGATAAATTTAACTTTCCTTTCTTTTCTCTAAGATTAAAAGTAGAAAAGAATTTACTAACATCTGGTAAAAAATCTAGACCCAGCTTGCCAAATGACGTGCTATGACTCCTCTGCATATGCCATATCACTTCAGATACTAACACCTTTATCAGACCCAAGCTTTCACAATTTGCAAGAATATTTTAGTATTGTGGAGAGCTACATTTCTACAAA
Organism: Pygoscelis adeliae; assembly: GCF_000699105.1. Taxonomy (NCBI): domain Eukaryota; kingdom Metazoa; phylum Chordata; class Aves; order Sphenisciformes; family Spheniscidae; genus Pygoscelis; species Pygoscelis adeliae. The sequence continues at coordinate 1,723,063 of NW_008825308.1, read as the reverse complement.
GAAAATGTGATTATCCTGTATCAGTTGTGGACTGAGTTCACATTGCATTCTTTTTTTGCTTGGGTTTAGTTATGACTCTCAGATAAGCATGATTCTGTAGTTTCCATCCTATTTTCCAAGTTATTAATTCTGAATTAGTCTAATAGTGATTAATAATCTCTGAATCTATAAAATATTTGCATGTCACAAAAAATGTATATTATACTTAAGGAAATCGGGTTCTATGATAATACTAGGATACACAGCAGGTGAATGAGGTTTTCATTTTTATTATTTTGCAAATTTTTGGTTTGAAAAAATCCCATATATTAGAGTTCTTCCTCCTAGATATTTCTTAACCTTAACACATGTTACTTTTACTTTTAAAAAGTGTTTTCTATTAGTGTAAAATGAACTAGGTTCTTCATTACTCAAACTTACAGAAAATCTCATTCTCTTGGAGGCGTAATTGCATCTTCATGTAAGGATTTATCTAGCTATTATAAAGAATGAAGCCTTCATAAAAATCTATAATCTGGGATAGAGTTTGTGTTACTTTTGGTAGAGCTGAATTTGGCCCATTGAATAGTGCTATGTATTAACATTGTAACAGCTGAGTTTTCCTGTATTTTCAGTGTCTGTCATGGATGCAAAAGAATCTGATGGATATTAAGATTTCCCATCTGCACAAAGGGCTGCAGGTGTAAAGAACATCTGGAATTGCCAGCACTGCAAGGAGGACTTGGCAGCATGTTCGGTATAGAGGTTAGTGCTTCAAGTAACTCAACTGCGTAGAGAAAACTCAGACAAATTTCCCAAGGAATTAGGAAGCCAAACATCAGCAATTTTAAGCTATCACCTGAACCAGGGCTTTTATGTAATGCAAAGAAAATTTGGAAGCACTTTAAGCATAGAATTTTTCAATATCTATATTACTAAATGAGTACTAACTAATAGAAAAAGAGACAGCTAGGCACATATTGTATATCACTATAGTAACAGACACCCTAAAAACAGTATAACAGCAGTAGAGTTAGAGGCATTGAAGAATACAAGAGCAAAATAAAATGAACAGTATACAAGTAATACTATTGTATACAGTGGCCACAGCAAAATCTCTATTCTGCCTGGAGAGAGCATGTAGCTTCATCATGTAATTTAAGATTTGCAGCTGCTGAATTACTACTTCTACACCAAAGATTCTGGAAAGATTTGGAACAATCTGGAAAATTCAAAAATTAAGAGATAATATTGATTAAAAAATTAAGACCCGTTATTGTAGTATTGGGTTACATAACAGCTACCTGAAATGTGCTTGCAAAAAAAGATAAAATACTTATAAAATTTAGTCAAAATTTATACAAGTTTATGGACAATTTGATTGACAATGTAAAAAAAAAAAAAGATGAAAATTTATATAGTTTTGGGTTTACATAACTGAATACAAAGGTTGGAAAATATCTGTGGCATTTTGGGCCCATGGTGTTATTTTATAATTTTGTGGGTCACACAAGATAATCTATGAATTTTAAAAAGACATTATGTATAGTAGCAGTTTAAACAAGAATCTTAATAAGAAATGTCCATAGCAGGTATCAAGATCTTTCCGAAACAAGGGATACAAAGGAAAATACAGCTTTTCATCTTAGTGTAATTCCAAGGCAGAAACTGAATGGAACTGTCAGACTGTTGTGAAGTTGATGAAACTTATAATGCCAATACAATAATTTTATTAATGTAATATCAAAATATCAAAACCCCCACACTTAATTCTTTTTCATATTTCCTTCCTTCCTTTCCTTCCCTCTTCAACATCCCAACAAAGTTAAGCCAAAAGAATCATATTTACATCTAAATTCATAACTTTAATTACAAGTGCTCAATGATTTTGGACTCGATGATCTTAGAGGTCTTTTCCAACCTTAATGATTCTAAGTAGTTTGCATTGTGAAGTGATTCTAATTTTCAAATTAGTACATCCGTGTTCTAAAATTACATTCTCATATACACACATACACACACACACACATATATATATGCACAAAATTTCCCAGATCTGCAATAAAAACAGGAAGAGAAAGCTGATGTGTAACAGGAGTTTGGAAAGAACTGGGTGACTGATCTCTTTTTCTGTTGTTTTTGTTTTTTGTTTTTTTTTAATTCTATGAGGATAAACAATAACTAATATAAAACATAAATTATTTCTAATTTCTTAAATTTTCTGTTCCTCAGATGAGTGAGGTTTTGAAACAATCTTCTACTAGGAGCCATGAGAACAGTTCATCTCTTGATATTTTAAAAACAGAGCTTGTATCTTTATACAAAAGTTTAAATGAAATGGAGTTAATGACCTAAGAGGCCTTCTCTTCTACTACAAATTAAAAATTCGTATTGTTTTTCTTTGCTTTCTGGAAAATATATCGTTCTGAAATTATTGTTTTCAGTATTCTTCCACTTCCATCTTCATTTAAAACCAAAACAATACTTAGCTAAGCAGACAGTATTCTATTTACAAAGTAGTGTATAGGTGATATGTTTGCATGAAAAGTTGCACTGCACTACATCTTCTAATATGGGGTTGACAAACAGTTAAGATTAAAAGACATTGGGGTTTTCTAATGCAAGTTGCTTAGGCACTTTCTATGTTGTATCAGATAACAATATAATATACCCACAGGACATGTTCAACTGTTTGGGTGCAGAATTATTTTTTCTAAATCACAGATTTAAGGTGAACTTAATCTTAGCTAATTTTAGATTTCTATAATATAAAAGTTTACATATGAGGTAGATAACCTGGTCAGGGAGTTAGTCAACAAAAAGCTATAGGAAACCTTGAGTGATTCCTCCTATTGTAGAAAAGACATCTAAAATATGTCAGAGGCCCATTCTTGTTATGCTGACCATTTCCCTGGAATGACTATCAAGGAAATGTAGGCTATCCCTCAAATGTGTGTGTCTACAGTAAAAATACCTATGAATGAGACCAATCTCTCCTCAAGTGACTGTTGTTAACTACATATGATGTTTTAAGCATGAAATGAAAGGTGATACTCTCTCTAGCTTGCTGAACGTTTGGTTGTTTTTTTTTTTTTTTTTGGTTTTGGGGTTTTTTTGTGAGCTTGTATTAACTAATGAGCTATTCCAGGAGAACTCTATTAGTTACTGACTTTTCTCAGACATCTCTTTGTTTGTTAGTTTTCAACCTTTGACATTTTTTGTATGTCTACATTTTTAAATAAATGGGACTGCAGACATTGTGTAGCAAATATAAGTCTCCTGCCAATGAGCTTTTTAGATACCCTTTTGAGGCTCTTTAAAGCTTGTTATGAACTGGCAGAAGTGCCCTAACAGCAGATTGAAATTTTGGACTTAAAGAAATAAAGGGTTGGGCCAAGCAGTATGTAATATTAAAGAAAAAAAAAAAAGGCAAAATTTGAAAAGAAAATCCTTGTTTTGCAGAATAGACGAAACTTCAGAAAGCCTACTTGCTCTGTGTATTTTATACTTATTATGTGAAATATAAAGGTTTCCTGTATACAAATGTGATGAAACTCAGAGGCACAAAACACACCTGCTTTTTTCCCAATAAGCCTGTGAAAAATAAGCTCTTGGAGTCTCTAAAGGCAGTCACTAGAGGGAGCCATGTTCATATGCAGTTTATTACATGCCCTTGCAAAGCTTTCTGAAATAACTCAGCTGATGAACAAAAGAGATTTTTTCTATTTGCTACAGAATCCTTACATAGGAAGAGAATGTAATATGGAAAACACCAGACTCTTTCCTAACTGAATATGAAAGTCAAGTGAAGGACCACAGTAATAACAACAGTGAAGGTGCTGCTGCAACATTAGGTTTGCTCTATTCTGTGATTTTTATGTACTGGAGTCACCAACGGATTTAAGCACTTAAAATTAACCTCCTGGGTATTTCAGTGTGCAGATCCAAAATCACAAGGAGGGGAAAATCCTGCTGTACTGTTGCTTAACCCTGTCAGCAACTTGGCAGTTGCTTTCATGTTCAGCTTCAAAGTTTCTGAGTACTTACATATTAAGAACTGCCCAAATCTGAGTGTCTATAGGGATTACCTTCTCAGTAATCAGTGACTGGTGCTTTTCTGACAATACAACTGGAGGACCTGTAGGTGTTCTCACAGCTGAAATATTTAAAACACAGAAAGATTGACTTCACAGTGAAATGCAGTTGCAGCCCTTTTCTTTGAAAAGACAGCTGGAGCCCTTTTGTGGGGATAATGGAAGTCAGTTCTCCACACTGAGAGGAGCATTGAAATAGGTGTTTGAGATCTCACACAATGGATAAAGAAGGGGGAAGGGAACACAGTAGGTATAGTACATATGGTAATAAATAACATTCTTGCATAAACCCTTCTTCATTTTGACACAGAGAAGTAAGCTACTGTTCATAAGCTATTACTCCTTGAAAAGAATAAGCCCACTACCAAGAACCCCCATCATGCCACTCTACTGTGAGGCATACTCTAAGAATTACAGCTTTCAGATGTTATACACAGACTGAGATATGAATTAGATGCTGAGTTACTCTTCAACACTAAGAATAAGGAAATTTGGGGTTAAAAAGGTCATGCAATTATAAGATCTGGTGATGTTTCTCTGTAATATGTGTGTATGTGGATAGTGCAACGGAATTTAGGAGTTGGCAGAATATGTGACTTACTAGCAAATGTTTTCAGAATCACAACTCTTTGTTCCTAGGGAATTACAGAGAAGCTGTGTTTTAACCACGTACACATATACATATATACATATACAGGTATATTTATCTGAGGGAAATATTTCATAGTTGTTTTTCTGTTCAGATCCGTGGAGATCAGTCTTTCTCATGTTAAAGCAGTATGGGAATATTTAAAAAAAAACCAAAACCAAAACCAAACAACGAACAAAAAAACCCTAGTACAAACTATGGAAATTATAGTGTCAATAGAAAGGATTAGTCTCATGAGAATAAGTAATATTAAGTTTTAGGAAGAGAGTTTGTAGTCTAATACCGTAAGGTAAAACAAAAGTTAAAACTATATATATGTAAACTATATATCACAATTTATTTCTACTTTTCTTCAAGTATTTTTCTTCTTACAGATATCACTGTAAATGTCAAATTATGTAACTTCACCAAATAAACCTCAGATTTTATCAAAAGGATCAACCTACCCTATTTTTTTCAGATTCTGGAGAATAAAGTTCCTTTTGTTTTTCTGGTTTGCTTTTAGCAGTTATCTTGTTTTGACTGTATCTTATTTAAAGTGTTATGCTAGTATTTCTATGTCATAAACATGAACCTATTCACAGTTCAACAATAAGGCACTTGTAGTACAAATTCTGAGTGCTTTTCATACGCTGTTCCTTTTGGGAGGGAGCTTAGAGATCTAGACGAGTCACTTTCTGAAGCTTTTCTCTGCAAGTGAGGGAACAAGAAACATGTTTCTTTTGTAATGAAAAATGGGTCTTATGTATTCAGTGTGGATGTAAGCATTGAGGCTTCACTGAAAGCAGCAAATTTCCTGTGGCTCATGATGCCATTGTAGGAGTGGACATTGCATCTCTAGCTCAGAACACACACATGTAATTAGCTGTATGAGGTGACTAGTTCTGAGATAAAATATCAAGTTCAAGTTAATTTCTTGCATAAACTGGCTACTTTTCTTTTTAATATGAGCTGCAATTGACAAAAGCCTTCTCAAATTAGAATGTAACCTCTTGCAGGAAATAATCAGCCTGTGTATTTTCCAGACTCCGTAACACTGGAGATTCATTCTTACTAGAAACCTTGCAGTAACCTTACATAAATGTTATTTGCCCACTCTCTAATAGAGTTGTGCATTAAATTTTCATTTTAATAATGCTACTGTTGACATTTGAAAGGTACAAAAATCTTCCTATCTGTGATGCAAATGTAAGGCATATGACTAATAAGAACATAATTTTTTTAGACTAGGCTGGACTGGAATGTTTTGATTATAGTCTCATTTTGTCTTAGACTTGTGTATCATAAATGCAGAATCTTTCAATTTTGAATTCTGGGACTGGAGCAGATGGCAGAGATGTATTTAAAATAATGGTACTTGACATATAATTTCTATAAATAGCTACACAGCTACAAGGTGCTATTGTAATTTTTCTCTCTTGGGAAGAAACTAGAAATTCTCTGTCACTTCATTATAATTGTTCTTGAAATTCATCACAAATGGATAAATTTTTGAAATTTTTACCTTAAGATAAAAGGCAGATATGAAGGCAGATGTTCTTTTGCATGTTTACTGCATTCCCAAATGTCTTCACGGCCTAGTCATAGAATCAATTCCTGAGGCATATTGTGCACACATATATAGAAATATATTGATAGAAAAAATGATGAAGGACATATTTTCTCCAGTTTTGTAAAACAGTTATCAAGATTTCCTGTCATGATGCAGGGGACTACTGGAAAAAAAAAAAATTGTTTTTCTACCCAAGAAAGACTATATATGAGATAAAATGTATCACATATCTGACTTAGAGTGAGTTTGTGTGTTAAAAAAAATTCCCTTCAGCTCATTGATGCAATGATTTAGATACTGAAATGTCAGCTATGGATGGGAGAGAGCTGTATAGTATACCAAAAATGTTTTGGTTTTATGCCACTGGTGGGTGATCTTTGGGAGAACAGTCAGTTATTGACTCAAGCAGTCAATCTTAGACATCCTAGCAGAGCTTATGGTAATATAAAATAAAAACTAATGCTTGAGAGTCTTAAGCCAATTTCCATATGTTTTTTTCTGTTCCAGTATTGGTATTGTCATGTTTTCATTCGAGGTTGATGCAAACAAAACAAAAACCTCAGCAAGTCAGGTGCAACTAATATAAAAAGTCTTGCTGAAAACAAGTGAGAATGAACAGACTGTGTGATTTAAATGTTCTTTTAAATTTTGGCAGCTCAAGATTTACTTTATATCCCATTTGTTCCTTATTCTTTTAGTTATAGCAAGCAGGTAATGCTGCCTTTGCTGTGAAAAATACTGTTGTTGCCAACTTTGTCAGCTAAGCTTCATTTTTACAGTTCTGGTAGCATCAGTTTGTCAACATAAAAGCTAAAATATTCTGAACTCAATCAAGCTTTCTCAGGCTTGTCTCCAGAAGGGTATTAAAGGGTTTGGATAGCCTTATCTGTACAATACTAAGGATGTTTGTAGCTCCTGCTAAGTGCCCTCTTGTAATTTCTTTCAAAACTTTTAACAGGTTGCAATATGTCTGTTTGATCATATACATATTCCTTACAACATCATCCTAGAGACTTGTTTTTGTAAGAGCCTGCTAATATTGCTACTGTCTCATCCCGTTCCATATAGACCAATAACAGTATTATAATAGGGAAAAAAATGGATGGCCTCCAGCAAAAAAGCAACAAGTGCATCATGCAAGAAAACTCTTTCATATTCAGAAAGTTAGACAAATTTACTTTAATAAAGAAATATGGTGTAGAACAAGACTCAGATTTGAACAACATCACTTATCTCACACAGCTTTGAAGAATACAATTCAATATTTTATGAGATTTTGTAGATTTGCATTGGGAAGGTTATTTGTATTAGGAAATAGTATTTCTATTGTTGAGTGCATATTGAATTATTTCAGTGAAGTGGAACAGTTCTGATTGTGTTACCAAAAAAAAAATCTACTTTTAAATGCAGATTCCAGCTACAATACACGTTTTTTAGTTCTGCAGACTATGTGCTTTCCTTTAGGATTTTAAATTAGTGCACAGAGAGATTTGAGGTTAAACTTAATGCAATAACTGTTCCGTTTTATGTTTTTTAAAGTAAATTATAAGCTTTTGCCAATGCCGTGGTTGTATTTTTTGTGATTGCACTGGTGACACTCTCATAGACACTTAAATTAGAACTCTTTATCATCTATTTCTTCAGCAAAATCATACTGTCACATTCTGATATATCACTTTTGGAATCAAAAAGGAAGGAAAAACTAACATTCTACCTTTAGCACTGTCTTTTCCTACTAATTTAATTTTATAATGGTGCCCTCTGCATGGAACAGGGAATTTTATTTTCAGTTGAGGTCATAATTTTTCACACAGATGACACAGCAATAGAAGAGTTGCCATGCTGGAACAGAGCTATAGCTACTCTTAGCTGATACAATGCCTCTGGTTGTGGCTTATGCTCTATCTATTAAGGAAAATGAAAATGTCTGTAGTAAAGAAGTCATAGAGAAATGTGTGTTTCTGACATTAGCTTTTTGTGAGGTTAAAACCTTGGGTGGAAATTTACACTCAAGTTAATATAACTACAGAACTTTGTTAGTGGGCAAAGATTAATGATGATGCATAGAATACTGCATTTGCACAGTGCCCATGGGAATGGCAATACTCAGTTCACTCTCTGTCAGGAATGAACTCCAAGCATACAGCAAATTACTGCTTTTGATGAATATGATGTTATTTGACAGTACTGAACAGCAACTCTGTGAGCAGTCTTTCCTTGGAAGGAAGGAAACTAGTTATGGGGAGAAAAGTTATTTTATTTACATAGGCAAAAAAGTACAATGTTTCTGTGCCCAACTACAGAATTAGTTTTATTTTTTTCCAGGCATTGTCAAATGCAAAAACACATAAACAATATAAGGAGCAGAGACTTTGTTTTCCTTCCCACTCACTGACTAGAGGAACAAGAAGCACTTTGTCCTTAGCTGAGTCCTTATTAAGTCATACACAGTAGAATTTATTTTCCCATTTATTTTTCTACTTAAACATGCAAGGACTGTGACAGGAGATTGATGCAGATGTTAGCTTAGAGGCACTTTGTAGAGATAAAACTGTTCTGTGCAATGAAAATTATGAACACTGACTTAAGATCTTGAACATGCTGGTCCCACACACAACTCCTCCAAGAAACCAAATGCACAGGCCCATCAAACATTTTATGACTCAAACTGCTATTCAAACAATTCTACGGAAATAGTTGGAAGAGATTATGCTTAGATCAACTGAGTCAAAGTTCTGATATTGAGATGGGGAGAAAGTATCTTAACTAAACTAGAACAAGGAGTGAAGACACTTTAAAAAAAACAAAAGAACACCAAAATGAAACCCAAATGTACTTCTTGAACATGCTCTGAAAAAAAACCCCCAAAAAACCCCCAAACAATATCCCGCCCATTTGTGATAGAATTGTTGTTAAATACAGAATTGGAAGGGACCTTAAGATATAATCTAGTCCATCTCTTGCTGAAGGCAGAATCAAATAGCCTTAAGGAAGTAATATTTTTCTTGCCGATATTTTTCTATACATTTCTTAAAATATTTGTAGTGCTACCTTTATAACATTGAAAACTATCAAAAAAATTTTTTAGTGATTAAATCATGTGTCTCATTAAAAATTTTGGGGTTTTTCTCAACTACTATCTACGCTAACAGTTCTGTGCCTCAGTTCAATTACTTATTATTCTGTTCTGTGTGAAGGGGAAAGCTTACCCCTTTGTGGCAATCTTTTTTCTCATAAAGTTTTTTTGTCCTGTCTATGCCTCAGTTTTCTTTTTTTCTAGACAAACCCATATATTCTAAGCTTTTGTTCTTTCAAATACAGACAAGTATAATAAAGCATGGGCCTCACAGTGTCACACTGAACTCCCTAGCCTTTAGCTGTAGTGGAAGCTATTTCAGAGAGAACAGTCCCCGCCTTTCACTGAATGCTGACCCATCGGCACATCTTGCCTTCACACTCACTGCATAAAAAGGGTAAGGATAATTTCCTCTTCACTGTACAAATGTTGCCTAGCAAAACTTATTGCATAATAATAATATTTTCATCTTTATTAAGTCAAAATGTTCTGTGATGTAGAGTCTGACCCATGTTGCTCTGTTATATGAGAACTTACAAAATAGCACTATAAGCACTTTTTTTTCCCATAAAGCTGACTTTACCATAGACAGAAAAATTACTTGTTCCTGGAGGTAAGTATTAATAAAATCTAAGGAGAGTTCAATACAAACACAGATCAGTTATTCATCTTGTCCATTTATGTGCAACTACATATTCTGACTCTTCATTCATTTTTCTGGCTTGAATGACTCCGAAACATATCTTGGTTTCTGCATTAAAACAGTAGTGAACATTTGTTCTTTGTGAATCCCTACTAAGACAGATCAGTCACCACAACACTTTTATTTTTACTTTTAGACCTAAAGAAATTAATTACAAAACTCCTGGATTTAAGGACAAGATTCCTGAAAAATACATGTTATGGACTGTATTGAAAGATAATCTCCACAATAAAAACCTTAGCGATCTTTCTTTTTCAGAGCCTCGTGGATGAGAGTGAGGAACACTTGTATGAGCAAGAACAATGAGAGCATGGAAGAGAAAACTAGAAGAAATTCTTTATGGGGAAAATTTGGTGCAACAAATTGACAATTTATGTCTGAGCTGATATCCTAACTGACTTCCATTAACTGTGATACTCACCCATGAATAGGATCACCCAGCTCAGATATGGTCCTATTTTATAATTCAGACTTCACATAAAAGCAGGAACCTATCTGTGGAGCAAGAATAGAATTATCATGTAACCAAGCTGCTGTAAGTATATGAAAAGCTACAAATAGAGCTGCAAATATAGAGAAGGATGAAGCTGATTACCCGTCTTTATTGGCTGAATAAGTGGTTTCTATGTTACTTCCAGGAAGTTACCTCTATACCCACGTTGTGAGAGACCTACTGAGACTACATGGATTTTACTGCAAATAGGAAGAAAATATGATAATTTTATCTGTCTTCACTAGTGTAACAGTACTAAATATTTTTCTTCTGTGACACAACTTGAGATGAGGCAAGATAGAATTAAGGTATCTGTCTGTACTAACATATTGAATGATGCCAAAGCGTGGCCCTGACATTGGAACATAGCATTCCCTGCTGTTCAGTTGTTATAATGCAATTTCCAAGCAGTGTGTCATGGCCCTGAGCACACCCTCTCCCCACTCCAGAGGTTTGGCTGCTGGTGCCCCAGCCCAGCACTGATGTGGTGCAGCTGAGTCATCTGGGATCAGGCTGCTGAGAAAGAGCAGGATGAGAAGGGTCTTTGCTTTCTGCTCAGGAACATAAACATTCCTAGCCAGTCTCTGCCTGAGCTGCACACCAGCATGCTACGCAAGGTCACCCACCTTGTTGACACCAGAGTTGACTTCCCAGCTTGAACTCCGGCCTGCCTGGTCACTGTGGACTTGCCCGGCCATTGCTAGGCTCCTGGCTGGCACCTGTTACCATCCCCTTCCTGGACCTGCTCTCCTGGTTGGGTGCTGTGGGGACTGCGCCCCTCAGTGACTTGTTGCCCTGTCAGCCTCCCTCAACCTTGGCTTTTGGCTCTTTGCCCTGCCCAGCCTCACTAGTTCCTGACACAGGGTTTGGGAGTTAACAGGAGTCTGATACCACTAAAAACATGGCATGTGCGTTAGACAACCTTAATCTGGAGTTTGTCCTGGTTTCGGCAGGGATAGAGTTAATTTCCTTCCTAGTAGCTGGTACAGCCCTGTATTTTGGATTTAGGGTGAGAACAATGTTGATAACACACCAATGTTTTAGTTGTTGCTAAGTAGTGCTTACACTAGCCAAGGACTTTTCAGCTTCCCATGCTTTACTGACTGAGAAGGCTGGCGGTGCACAAGAAGCTGGGAGGGGGCACAGCCAAACTGGCCAAAGAAACATTCCATACCATGTGACATCATGCTCAGTACATAAACTGGGGGAAGTTGGCCGGGGGGCTGGTGCTCGGGGACTGGCTGGGCATCGGTCGGTGGGTGGTGAGCAATTGCACTGTGCAACACTTTTTTTGTGTATTATTATTATTATTATTATATTATTGTTGCTGTTATTACTTTATTTCAATTATTAAACTGTTTTTATCTCAACCCACGAGTTTTTCTCACTTGTGCTTTTCCAATTCTCTCCCCCATCCCATTGGGGGGGGAAGGAGTAAGCGAGCAGCTGTGTGGTACTCAGTTGCTGACTGAGGTTAAACCACAACAGAGTCTAAGGAATGTAACAATATGGATGAGGCCAGTCACCACCAGTGTTAAATTTATTACTGCACATATATTCAGAGAGTCCTAAAGAGGTCTGATGATTTTCATCCTACACTATTTGAAAGTTAGGACATGCGAGGGTCTGAGCATGTTGTCAAGCCACACAGGTTTGGTTCAGAAGGGAGATTTAATTTCTGTGAGTTGTCACAGGGTTTTCCCAGGGGACACGGAACCAGGGCAGGGAGAATGAACTGGGAAAGGGACATGGCAGGGGGCACTTGGTGCTGGAATTGGAGGTGCTGGTATCAGGTTGCCCATGATGAGTTCAGGAGGCCAGGTGGGCTCACTGGGGTTAGGCAAGGAGTCAGCAGTGGGGGGGAGGCATTCAGAGGCCAGTACCAGGCTAGTCTCTCAGGAGGTGTTAGAAGGGCAAGACTCTAAACAGCTGTGGGTCAAGCTCTATGGTGCTTCATGCTTAGGGCTGGACATGGCAGGAGCTGACTGTCAGGGTTCATTGTGATCTGGAGGTGCCCTGGTGCCCTGGAGCAACAGGGGTTTCGGTGGAACAGGCAGGACACAGCCTGGCAGCCAGGGCCTGTCCCATCAACCCAGACAGCAGCAGAGCAGCCAGGGGCACAGGGGCAGCCCCAGGCATCAGGCATCTCCCTGAGGACAGGGACAGGTTGAGGCTGCGCTGGGACATGGTCTTGGCTCAGTGGGACCCATGGCTGGGCAGGGCAAGGCTATGGAGAGCTGTAGACTGGTCCTGCTGCAGTGTCGCTGGGGCAGGGACTGGTGGCCCCAGGGTCTGAAAGGGGGTTCTGGGCTGTGGGTAGGGTGGAGGGACCCCTGGAGGGGCTAGATAGGGATAGCCAGACCTCAGAACCCTGCCACATATATATAACATCTACACTGATATTAATTTGTGTAATATATGCTAGGTAGTTCTCTAACAGACTGTTTTTTTACTCTTTCC
>NW_008825308.1:1695938-1710024 GCF_000699105.1 Pygoscelis adeliae | reverse complement strand
TTTTTGCTAGAGAGCCCAGATTTCAGAGTAACGTTGTATGCAGATTTCTAAATTCTGTATTTGCAGCAGTGACACATTGATTATCTTTTTTTCAGCTGTAGTCCTGAGCACCCAGTCTCAGAAAATGTTTCTTAGCACTAGTACACATTGCAAAATGCTGAGTCTTTATTGGAAAAAGAACAAGCAGAAATTCATCAGGAAGTAAGTGGACGCTGTGCTAAGAGGAATGTCATCATAACAGAGAAAAATAGGAATAGACAACTGACACTGCAGATTAATTCATAACATCATAGAATCAATCACTGAGACGTGAAAAGTACCTCAGGGCAGACATCAACACCAGTAGATTAACACTTCTCTTAGCTGTTGATGATTTTCTTTCATAAAATAGCATGAGGGTTAGCACTAAAAAAAGCTTACCTTACTCAGTGTCTCAGCTCTTATATATACAGATTCCACTTTTGTTTTATAAACATGTGTGTATGACTTTATTTAAATTCTGTATTCTAATATATTTTCCATTTCCTTTTATATTAATATATGGTTTATTAAAGATTTCTAGGAAATGTGTTCATTTTTGGTACCTTATTTTCTTCTGATACACCTGTGTTTCTGCTGGAAAAATAAACAACAAATTTCCAGTCCAGCACAGTTTCATACCTCAGCAAATAATGTGCAATTAAATCATCTGGACAAATGAAATGAGCTCATACTCCTCATCAAAAAGGTGGCTGAACCTCTCCTTAACTTACAGGTCATTTATCATTTGTCTTTTTATTTTCAGGATTTTTACAAGTGCAGAATTTTCCCCTTTCTGCTTCACAAAAATTGTATAACTGTATTGGATATTCTCAAGATCACATACACTTGGAGAACTAATATAAGGAGAGCAACTACAGACACTAATTATTTTCCTTTTAAAAATTGGCTTTTCCCCCTTTTCTCTCTTCTTGTAGGCAGGAGAAAATGTTGAGGATTTCAAAAACTAAAATCACAACCTCATTTTATGACTCTCTTCTTTTAAAAAAAAAAGTGTAGGAACCAGGAATTAGAAATCAAAACAGAAATCAAAACACTCCTCTGATATTTAAAGATCTGAAGATTTTGTGTGTGACAGAGACAGTTCTCAGTGAAATACAAATTTCAGTGTCTTAAATTTTTTCAGTCCAACTTCTTTTTGCTTTATTTACTCAAGAATTTTAACCAACCTCGTGCCTTATTGTATTGATTTTTGTGATTTTCTACAAGGGCTCTCGCCTTTTTTGTTTCCATAGTCCACCATTTCTGTAATGATGATATTTAACTAAGAATGTTTTTTCACTCCAGTCTTCTGGTTTTATGAAATCACCATATCAAAGAGAGAAAGAAAGAAGTTAAAATATTTTTCAGTAAGGTTTAAAGAACAAACAGATTTCCTGGTATTGCTTGGATACTTTGAGGAGCAAGTAATGAAAAATCAAGGAAAGCATTGGGGATTTTAAAGAAGACTGGCATGTCTTGATTAAGACTGCTGCTGTCATAAATGCATGTTGTATAGGTTTTGTGTTTATTTTTTCCTTATATGATCTTTTTACTTGTTTAAAAATTGTAAGAGCAATTGGAACAGATACCTTTTTAAGGCATATCTACTTGTTATAATCAGTCAGTTACAAAAATATCTGAGATAACTCTCTGGATGAGGACTAACCACAATTACATAACACTCTATTCAGTCTCATTTCTTTTGTTTGTACTGTATCGACAACAAATTGTATCGTGCTGGTCAAATTTGTCCTTATTGCTTGTGCAGTGCACAGCATGAATGGGGCTTGATATATGTCCTGGTTTCAGCAGGGATAGAGTTAATTTTCTTCCTAGTAGCTGGTACAGTGCTGTGTTTTGGATTTAGGAGGAGAACAATGTTGATAACACATCCATGTTTTTAGTTGTTGCTAAGTAGTGCTTACATTAGTCAAGGACTTTTCAGCTTCCCATGCTCTACCGACTGAGGAGGCTGGAGGTGCACAAGAAGCTGGGAGGGGGCACAGCCGGGACAGCTGACCCAAACTGGCCAAAGGGTTATTCCATACCATGTGACATCATGCTCAGTATATAAACTGGGGTAAAGCCAGCCGGGGGTGGCCACTGCTTGGGGACTGGCTGGGTATCAGTCAGCGGGTGGTGAGCAATTGCATTGTTCATCACTTGCTTTGTATATTATTATTATTATTATTATTATATTTTGATTATTAAACTGTTCTTAATCCACAAATTTCTCACTTTTACTCTTCTGATTCTCTCCCTCATCCTACTGGGGGGGTGCAGAGTGAGCAAGCAGCTGTGTGGTGCTCAGTTGCCAGCTGAGGTTAAACCACAACAACATAATGGAATTCTGTTGAGACATCCTATTTCTTAAATTATTAATACGTACTGCTGAGACAATGAAGGGAGTGAAGAAGGAAGACAGAATTTGTTTGGTTTTATTTGGATATGAAAAAGATATTCTTCTCATCACCTGTATTTGTTTATTGTGATTTTGAAAACTTTAAGGAAATCCCAACTGTCTTGAAATAACTCCTGGTTGTAGTATATCCACTTTAGGCAGGACTGAAATGGCTAATGCTTCATTCATCATTATTGTGCAGTCCTTCAAACCTGAACTACTCAGTTCTGTAATTTCAGTATTTACTTTTGAGTGATATCTCAATGTTATCATCAGTACAGATGGTTTGCATAACAATATTGCTGCTACTGTTCTCACAATTTCTGTTTTGACTTGTTTTCCTTTGTTTCTGGTATTTTGTTCTTCAATTATTTCTTTGAAGTATTATTTCAACAGTTCTTGTGCAATATGTGAAACCCTCACCGACTTGACATCTGTGTCTGTAGTATTCATTTAGTGCATTTATACAGTCCAGAAAAGTAACCGTCTGGAACTACATTTCTCTTGCCATTGTGCATACTTTGGGAAATGATGCAATAGTGATTTTAGTAGCAGTTTATAAACATTATTCTAAGTTTGCTAAAGTGGACCCAAACCTTATACACTGAATATGAAAGAGACAGCATTTGACCATATATTTCTCCCTAGTATATACAACCTTGAGTGCTATAAGGCTTAAGTGCTATATGACGCCCATCTACAAGAAGGGCCGGAAGGAGGATCCGGGGAACTACAGGCCTGTTAGCCTGACCTCGGTGCCGGGGAAGATCATGGAGCGGCTCATCTTGAGGGCGCTCACAAGGCATGTGCGGGACAACCAAGGCATCAGGCCCAGCCAGCACGGATTCATGAGAGGCAGGTCCTGCTTGACCAACCTGATCTCCTTCTATGACCAGGTGACCCGCCTAGTGGACAAGGGAAAGGCTGTGGATGTGGTCTACCTGGACTTCAGTAAGGCCTTTGACACCGTCTCCCACAGCATTCTCCTGGAGAAGCTGGCGGCTCACGGCTTAGACAGGTGGACTCTGCGCTGGGTCAAAAACTGGCTGGACGGCCGGGCCCAGAGAGTTGTGGTAAATGGAGTTCAATCCAGTTGGCGGCCGGTCACGAGCGGTGTTCCCCAGGGCTCAGTATTGGGGCCAGTTCTGTTTAATATCTTTATCAATGATCTGGATGAGGGGATCGAGTGCACCCTCAGTAAGTTTGCAGACGACACCAAGTTGGGCGGCAGTGTTGATCTGCTCGAGGGTAGGAAGGCTCTGCAGAGGGACCTGGACAGGCTGGATCGATGGGCCAAGGCCAACTGCATGAGATTCAACAAGGCCAAGTGCCGGGTCCTGCACTTCGGCCACAACAACCCCATGCAGCGCTACAGGCTTGGGGAAGAGTGGCTGGAAAGCTGCCTGGCGGAAAAGGACCTGGGGGTACTGGTCGACAGCCGGCTGAACATGAGCCGACAGTGTGCCCAGGCGGCCAAGAAGGCCAACGGCATCCTGGCCTGTATCAGAAATAGTGTGGCCAGCAGGAGCAGGGAAGTGATAGTGCCCCTGTACTCAGCACTGGTGCGGCCGCACCTCGAATACTGTGTTCAGTTTTGGGCCCCTCACTACAAGAAGGATGTTGAGATGTTGGAACGTGTCCAGAGAAGGGCAACGAGGCTGGTGAGGGGTCTGGAGAACAAGCCTTATGAGGAGCGGCTGAGGGAGCTGGGGTTGTTTAGCCTGGAGAAAAGGAGGCTGAGGGGAGACCTCATTGCTCTCTACAACTACCTGAAAGGAGGTTGTAGCGAGGTGGGTGTCGGTCTCTTCTCCCAAGTAACTGGCGAAAGGACGAGAGGAAATGGCCTCAAGTTGCGCCAGGGGAGGTTTAGATTGGATGTAAGGAAAAATTTCTTTACTGAAAGAGTAGTTAAACATTGGAACAGGCTGCCCAGGGAAGTGGTTGAGTCACCATCCCTGGAAGTATTTAAAGGACGGGTAGATGAGGTGCTTAGGGACATGGTTTAGTGGGCATGGTGTTGTTGGGTTGATGGTTGGACTCGATGATCTTGGAGGTCTCTTCCAACCTTAATGATTCTATGATTCTATGATTCTATGATTCTAAGGATGTCAATGATTTTCACTTTTTAACTGGTTTTCTTATTAACCCCATGCAAATGCAATGAGACCATTCCACAAATTACAGCAACATTGTGTGAGCATTTCAAATACTCCAAACTCTGTCTTCCCTTTCCACATTTTTCCCACCTTTTCCTGCATTCAGTATACAACTATTGTCTCCATTGCAGCCACTTTACAAGAGTAGCAATCTGAAAGACTGTCGTGGATTCTGTGAATTTTCCTGTGACTTCATGGGATCAGTTTCATCCATGCTTCTATTCAAACTCTGGCTACATCTGAAATTTTAAAGGCTTTGATTTTGTTTGAAGAGATGTGAACACTGCTTTCTTTTAAATTCATATCTATCCTTTCCACCAAAAAAATAATGATGGCACATCTATCTTATGCATTTAATTAACAGTGGCAGGTCTGAAGTTTCTTCCTGCCTGTTATAAAATAACAATGCAGAAAAGCCACCCAGCTGTCCATTAGGACAACATTTTTCTTAATATATTCAAGGTCCAGAACTATTATTTCGGAAACCCACTGGTCATCGTAACCAAAGGTACTGTCCAAACTACTCCAAGATGGCTTTACATGTCACAGGATAAATGACCTATAAAATCTTGGTCGTGAAATCTGAAGTAAACTCTGGTTTTATTTCCATAAAGCTAATCTTTTGAATGGCACACTGAAGCATTTTGAGATATTACATTAAAATACTGTAATTATATTCTAACATTGAGTGTTAAAACTAAGAAAAAACCCAAAACCCCACACTTTCATAAAGATTCCATAGAAGCTAATGTGCTAAATTAATTGCTTGTAATTTCATGGCATAACACATAGGAGTGAAGATTAAAAATAATGGATTTTTGTTTTGATTGCTCATTGTAAATTCTTTTGCTTTAATGTCTTACTTGTGAGTTCAAATTATTTTATTTTTCTGTAATTTTATTCATTTAACTGCCTCACCATGCAGGTCACCTACAGAAGAAATTGAAGACTTCTACTTCTTTTAAATAAACGATCAGGTAAAAATAGTCCTTTACTTTATCTCACTGAGTAACCCTGGAATTTTCCAGGGTATTTATATGTACTAATTTCATACATATAAATCTTCACTTCAGTAGATTCTCCCTGAATTAGGAAAATATGGGAGAAATCTTAATTGTTAAAAATCTGAAAGGAGAAAATGTTTCTCACTCAGGAAAGAAAAAATGTAAACAGTGTTTACCTTAATAAAATTAGGCATTTTACTAAATTATAAACAAATGCAGGCAGTTCTTCAGATCTGCCATATTCATGTTGCATTTTACTTTCTCTATTTTTAATAGCAGCCTTTCAAGACTGAGTAGACTATTACATGTTTTAACATAGCCTCCAAGCCCACTGTTGGCTCAGCCAGTCCCTCTTGAAATCCCATGATCATGTTCCCAAAATATTTGTCCTGATAGAGGGCAAATGTTCCAAAAAGCAGCTCGATGAAGTACTGTGCAGTTTTTATGACAGTGCAGATTTTTCCAGCTCTACGTGTTCAGCCTGGTTAACTGGTGCAGGAGAAAAGCAAAATAATTCAGTTTTCTTCTGTTTTATTTTATTCCATCCTATTCTACTGTAGAGGCAGTTCCACACAAAGGAGTTATTGTCAGACAAAGAATAACTTCATTCCTGCCTGGTTTTGTTAGTGTTTGTTTTTCATCTCAAAGCCAAGCTCTTCAGAATATGCATGAAATTCTGTTGCTCTGCAAGTCAGTGAGAAAGGTCCCACTGACTTTACTGAAGTTACAATTTCACTGGAGGATTCAGGCTAGCACTTACCAGAAGACCTATAGCAGACTATGTCACTAAACGCCCCCTTTGCTTGTGTTAGTACCCCAGAAAATCAGTCTGGCCACCACAGGTGGAGCAAGAAAGGTGTGTATAGTCTTTTCAGTAGTAGTACAACAGGAACAGCACAGCTGTCTCTTTGGCGCTCACCCCTTTTACTTCCTACATTTTTCTTTTCTGTAGCAGAAGAAACTGACCTCTGCTGCAGTCTCTCATCTTTCCAGTGAAAAACCCCTATATTTGGCCTAAACGAACATTCAGGGACACAGACCTTTCTGGAGAGTAATCAAAACAAACCAGCACAACCAAAAAACAAAAAATACCTGTTTCATTGCAGAACTTTGGTGGAGTTCAATCTGATTTTTTTTTCACCAAGGTGGGTGAAGGCAAGCTGTTCTATCACTATCAGGCTTTTCCATGTACGTTTTGTGGACCGTAATGTCTTGCTGAAGTGTATTTGCAATTTGTTATCAAAACTAGACTTCAGCTCTCCTCCCATTTATTTCTTTGGATTTAAAAATATTTTAAAATAAAACAGTGTCATTTTATGTTTGTACAATGCCTATGCATCAGGCATTGTAAATACTAGTCCTGCTGTCAGTAAAAGAAAGTTTTCCTACTTTACAGATGTGTTTATTTTTTCCACAATTAGAACAACACTGAACAGAAATTGTACTGAGAAGAGCTTGTTTCAGTCACAGGACTCGTTTGCCATGGCCTGTATTTTAAATGGCTCCTTAACCTCTAAAAATGACTGAGTTGAACCCCACACATAAGCACATTTAAACGTTGTAACTACTCATTAGTGGGAGGAATAGAAAGAGAAAAAAAATCCAGAGAAAGCCTCAGTGAAGATTGATTTTGTATGCACTTGTTCACATGTATCTCAGAGTTACAATGCCACTGCTAAGAATAATTACTAAGGAGGAAAGAAAAGGACAGACAGCTGAGCTGAACTCTGTGAAGTTCAAATGTGCAAACCCTCTCAACTCCAGAAGTGAAGTGACATTCTCTGACTTGGGTGGGAATTTGCATAATGTGGGACAGCTTGTTTCTTATCTTCGCATAGTTGTGCTTGCTCTGGAATGATCAATTTTCAAGAAACATTTCAAAATATATGCAAAAAAGGGCTGCTCTTGAACGTCTGTAATCCCCTATCCATTTAGAATGCACAGCAGGGGACTGTTAAACCTCTGACTCGCCTATAACACTGCTTACATGCCAATGATCGACTTCTTAAATAGCTACCACAGACAAATAATTAAACATAAGTTTAGAAGAAACAAAAATCATTGGAGAAATCACCTCAATGTTTGAGGGTAAACCGTGTTTTGATACAAGGTCATACTGTGCAATTATGTGTTGCCAATGTCATTTTTGTTGGAAGAACTTCTATTTCAGAAAGCACAGGTGTGCATCAGGCAAAGCTATTTTAACAGTGTCTGTTGGGTTTTTTTCTAGTACAACATATTGCTTTTTATATTTCCATGTGGATTCTGCAAAGAACCAAGAAGATTAAGCTGAAGATATGATCAGTATCTGTAGGTATTTCAGAAACCTGAAAGAGTCCTATTACTTAGAATCATAGAATCATAGAATCATAGAATCATTAAGGTTGGAAGAGACCTCCAAGATCATCGAGTCCAACTGTCAACCCAACACCACCATGCCCACTAAACCATGTCCCTAAGTGCCTCACCTACACGTCTTTTAAATACCTCCAGGGATGGGGACTCAACCATTTCCCTGGGCAGCCTCTTCCAATGTTTCACCACTCTTTCAGTAAAGACATTTTTCCTCACATCCAATCTAAACCTCCCCTGGCGCAACTTGAGGCCATTTCCTCCCGTCCTATCGCTAGTGACTTATATCCTTTGTCTCACATTCTATGATAGCACTGTACATTGTGGGTTTGAAGAATGCCTGCTAGTGATGAAATTGTTTTTGTTGACATCAAAGATGAGTAGAATTTTACTGAATCCCTGAAAGATATTTGGAAGTTAATAGAGCTGCAAAATAACATTAAGAAAATCTTGGTTTGGTTTTTGTGGTTTTTTTTTTTTTCCCTTTTCTTTTTCTCCTACCCCCCTTTCAAATGAAAAACTGCATATTCAAAGGTCTAATTTTCCAAAAGGTGAGTAATCCAATTTCACTCATTCTCTGTAAGTACCACATTAAGAAAGACTTAATCTTGGGTCAAGGAGGCTCTTAGGCATTAAGACACCTTCCAATATTCTGTCTACGATGTCTAAGTCATTGTAGGCTTAAGGCTTTGATATTTCTCTAACGCAATTTCCTAGTTGTAAACTTGGGATAATTATTTACTTCTTTCAGTACAGCAGCATTATGAGAACAAATGCATAAGAAAGGAAAGTTATTCTCATGCTTCAGTAATGATAAGAATATAGCGCTGGCACAGGTGAGTCCGAGCCATGAATAATTTTACTGGAGGTAAGCTAAAGGATTCGAAGTTATGTACCAAGTATCACAAAATGTCTGTATAATGATGCTTGAAAAAATACCCTCATGAAGATTCACTTATTTATACTATGATTCAAAAAACTATAAAATAACATGCAACCATTTAACATCCACTTGAATTACTGTACACTGTGACTAATGTACGTGGCACTGGTGAGGTTGCACCTCGAATACTGTGTTCAGTTTTGGGCCCCTCACTACAAGAAGGACGTTGAGGTGTTAGAGCATGTCCAGAGAAGGGCAACGAAGCTGGTGAGGGGTCTGGAGAACAAGTCTTATGAGGAGTGGCTGAGGGAACTGGGGTTGTTTAGCCTGGAGAAAAGGAGGCTGAGGGGAGACCTCATCGCTCTCTACAACTCCCTGAAAGGAGGTTGTAGCGAGGTGGGCGTCGGTTTCTTCTCCCAAGTCAGTAGTGATAGGATGAGAGGAAATGGCCTCAAGTTGTGCCAGGGGAGGGTTAGATTGGACATGAGGAAAAATCTCATTACTGAAAGAGTGGTTAAACATTGGAACAGGCTGCCCAGGGAAGTGGTTGAGTCACCATCCCTGGAGGTATTTAAAAGACGAGTAGATGAGGCGCTTAGTGACATGGTTTAGTGGGCATGGTGGTGTTGGGTTGACAGTTGGACTCGATGATCTTAGAGGTCTTTTCCAACCTTAATGATTCCATGATTCTATGATTCTAATGTTATTAAATAAAAACAAAAGCTTTTAATGTGATTTCTCGCACTTTTCCAATTCCTACTATTTCTATAGCAAAAAAATTAACTATTATTAAGTTTTATTTTGTTTCCTAAGCATTTTCAGCTGCAGGATATGGCTAAAAAGATTTAACTTTGAAGCCACCTATGAAATAGACAAGAAAAGGCACAGACTGCTTTTTTTTCCCTGTCTTTGTACAATTGTCCTTGGCAAGATGAAATAAGTGAAATGAATCATGTGCTGTCACCATTATTGAGCAAGTCCTGAAGGCTTTAGCTTGAGGTTAAGGTTAGAAAATCTCTATGAATATTACAGCTTTCTTTCTCTCTTCATATTTCAGGCTGAAATATACTTTTAAAAAATCTCTTTCTCCCTCCCTCCAAATTGATGCAATCAGATTTTGCTGAAAAAAAAGAAAAAATATTTTCTTCAGCTTTTTTGTGTTTCTCTGAAAGCAAACAAAAACTCTTGACATTTTTTTGCCCTCTTGAGGTAAAATTCCATTTATTTTTCTAGGTGTTCTCTCTTGACATGTGAAAGCAAACTGTGCCTGATCTTTTCCTTGATGGTAGACTCCTTTACTGATTAATATTACTGTATGATTACCATACTAAAACTACTTTTTATTTCTGCACACAGTTTAAGTTTTGCATACACAGAAAAATATTCTGTTTTTTTTTTTTTTCCAAAGTATGACTGGAGCAGCTCTATACATTTCACAAAAATGATGCTACAGAAATTCAAAGTATTTGTAGTGTAACAATACTGGGATCAGATATGGTTGCCATAGGCAGATCTCAATCCATTCATTATAAAATGAAGCTGAAAATAAACTCACATGCTGGCAAGTGCTCTGGTAAAATCTCAGGGCAGTCCCTATTCATCAAGGTCAGGAATCTATGTGTACATGTGACACCTCTCATTCAGTTTGCTTTGACAGATTTGCTTTATGTAGAAGCCTAACTACAGGGTAGGAAGAGTGATGTGGTTTGGGAACATGATGAGACACATCTGGACCTGAGAACCCGTAAACATCTCTGTGCCCAGTAATACAATAATATACAGCCAGAAGAGATTAAAAAGTAAATCAACTGAGGATAGTTACATAAACTTTTTTTGTGATGAAGTTAATTGAAAAGGGGCTGAAAACATCCACAATTTTAAAGGCAGGAAAGGAAAATAAACAAAGAAAGAAATAAATTGTGCAAAAAGGTACTTGTGGAAGTCACGTTCTCTAGTGAAGATATGAACAGAAACGTTCCTACCTTTAATTTTAAATAAGGTTCTTCGTGACCTGCATTCTGAGGAAGAGAATGATGCAAGCATATTTCAATGAATGGTTTGTTTATACGTCTGTGAATAACTTAGAAGCATATGCTAGATGGGATTCAAAATTAAGTCATTTAACTGTAATATAAATCTGTACATGTGCATTCAGATCAGTTGTCTAAACATAGACATCCAGTGCCATCTTCTTTACCTGAGACTGTCCCACGTATATTACATCTGTGTTTCCAGAGAGGGCAGGTCTCCTGCAGTCTTGTGTCATATCTGCCAGACTTGTGCAGATCTCAGATGTCACTAAACATACATATGTGGACAAGTTAATAAAGCACCTAATCAGTATAGGTAATGGAGCTTAAGAGCTATTCAGCTGACCAAAAGAAGGTGCCTAATTTAGGGTGACATGAGCAGCTTTCAAGATAACATTGATCATACTGACTGAAGGCTTGATTTAGGTGCACATATATAGGCATTTTCATACCATGTGAGATACAGAGAATCCGAGATAGATGCTTAGGGCTGGCAGATGAGACCTGCAGAGAATCCATATCTTGCACATAAGACCTAAGGAGGTTTCAAAATGTATTGGGTTTCTATCTATGGGCAAGTTAGCACTGAATGCAGTGATCTTTATGGGTCCCTTTCAACTTGAGAAATTCTATGATTCTATTAAGTGTAAGTGGCTTGCATACCTATCTACATAGAGAAATGTATGTGTGTGTGATTTTTTGACAAACTGAATCCCAACTATTGTGGCTAAAGCAAACAGTCAGTAGCAATGTAGCAAATAGTTTACATCCTTCATTAAACAAATTTTCCATTTATGTTTCTTTCCCCTTAAATTTCCTTAATGTACATTACAGTCCATCTTGTTTCATGCTAGTTTTAGTTAGGGCTTGATTTGGATGCCTACACCTAACTGATTACAGCATGAAGATGTTTGTGGGTAAACTGCTGAGCCTCTAGATACTCCTACAAAAGGCAAAGGTTCCTGTGTAATCCTACCACACTGTGTGGACATTTCAGGTACCTTATAACATCTCAAATGGCAATGGATGCTTATTTAGGCAAGGAAATTGAACCCTTAATGTTTAACTATGGAAAAACACTTAATGGTCTTGATGATGGCTTCACTACACAAAAATAGTGTTAATTATATGTAACACACCAACCCAAAAAGGCTTCCTTGCACGTGTTAGGTGTTGCAACCTTTACAGCATTTATTTTGTTGTCATTGCTGCTATTAAGCCATGACAAAGATAACAAACTTTAGCACAGTCAATAGATTTCTTTTTTCCACAAACTTTATGCATTACAAATGCAAGCAATATTCTTAACTGATATTCCTGGAGTAAGAAGATACAGTGGGTTAACAAGCCAGTGACCTGATTTTCCCTTACACTCAGCTGATACAGAATGCCATTGTACTCATGTCAGATTCACTTAAAATGAAATGAAACTTTTTTAGGGCTACTTCACACTGTGAAATGATGCAAATGAAAATAAAGCCTTGGATTTTCACCACAGTATGCTTTTGCAGAGTTCTGACTACAGTTAGGTTCACAGAAATTTAGAAGAAGTTACTGAAATTCTACCCAGTGAACCTAAGGGAAGAATGCTACTCACTATTTCAAAACCTATTTTAGGATTTCTGTTTATTTCATGCTGTGTATGCTAAAACATAGGGGACGATGCAGACTGGGGTCTCACGTAGTTGAATGTTTGAAGTTAGAAGTACACATAAATAAAATTTTTATTTTATGTTACTGTTTCAGACTAGAATGATTTGATTTCCAGCTCCCAAGAGAAAAGACAAATGGAATTCTGTGGACATTTCAAAACAATACCCTCATAAATGGTGCAAATTGGTTACTTACAAATTCAGCAAAGAAATTAAGGATCATGCACCACATAAGTGACATAAGTGATCAGAGGGCTGTTTGAAAAGCATCATTGCATCTAATCTTTTATAAAGTTGGAAGAATTATTTTGGATTGTAAATTTTATAATCTAGCATCCCAAAGATTTTTTCTAGAATTCTGCCAGTTTTTATAACAGATTACCTTAAAAAAGAAGGGAAAAATATTCTTTTATGTAGAAAAGGTATAAAAATAAATTTTAGAATTCTTCATTCATAAAGAATGTATTTTATAAAAATTTTTAAAAAAACAAACCACAGAACCAAAAACACTCTATTTTGCAGGAACAATCTGCAGTCATGCTTCAAGTTTGTTACTGGTGGAGCTCTTTTTGAAATCAGTTTGAGCCCTTTCTCTCTTGTCCATAGAAATTGCACTGAGTTAAAATGCAGTTTTCCTGAAAATAAAAAGAAATTATGTAAGAAATGTTTAGTGACTGTTGTGCACCAGGGAAGGGGGTGGGGGGCTGAGAGAGAGAGAGAGAGAGAGAGACAGAGAGGTTGCAGGTTTCTTTCTGGCTTTTAATAAGAAAAGCTCAACAACAAATAGCAAGATAAAAATGTGAGTTTAATAAGACAGAATAAGAAGAGGAATAGAGATAACAAGGAAATCTTACACACCTTCGGATGCTGGGAACCCATTCATGCAGAATTCGTGCAGCATCAGATGGACATTGGATGGATTTTCCCACTTCATGCTGCGCAGATCTGCAGATCCCTCAATGGAGAGAAGTTCTTCCTTTCTGGTCATTCGAGCTATTACACAATTTCCTTACAAGAAACCAACTGTATTCATAAAGGATGTTCGCATGGGAACTTCTTGCTACACTTTTAGATAAAGGCAAGGCCATGCAGGTGGTTTAATTGCCAGTACCAAGTGTGAGCTGCCTGGAAGCTCCTTGTTCTAAGTTTATCCTGTAGCCAAGAGATCTGTGCAACCCAACACAGCCTGAAGGCCACGCTGGACAGGGAGCGCAGCACAGCAGAGGCTTGCATCTACTCCGGTTAACTGTATTGTGGATCATTAATTCCTCAATGTACAGCAGCTTCCTGGTCAGGATCATTACAGTGACTTTAAGCATTTTGGAAAGTAAGATCATAAAAAAATCTCCAAGATAATTAAATATTTATCCTCTAGGTATATTTAACCTTTAGAAAAAAATATGAAAAAACTATAAACAGCATCATGTTTTAGTCAGTGTAACTGAGTGTCCTGGTTTCGGCAGGGATAGAGTTAATTTCCTTCCTAGTAGCTGGTACAGGGCTGTGTTTTGGATTTAGGGTGAGAACAAAATTGATAACACACCAATGTTTTAGTTGTTGCTAGGTAATGCTTACACTAGCCAAGGA
>NW_008825308.1:1674655-1692977 GCF_000699105.1 Pygoscelis adeliae | reverse complement strand
TAGTTTCCCATGCTCTACCGACTGAGAAGGCTGCAGGTGCACAAGAAGCTGGGAGGGGGCACAGCCAAACTGGCCAAAGGGACATTCCATACCATGTGACGTCATGCTCAGTACATAAACTGGGGAAAGCTGGCCAGGGGGGCCGCTGCTCGGGGACTGGCAGGGCATTGGTCGGCAGGTGGGGAGCAATTGCACTGTGCATCACTTGCTTTGTGTATTATTATTATTATTATCATATTATTATTATTATTATCATTTGATTTCAATTATTAAACTGTTTTTATCTCAACCCACGAGTTTTGAGCGTGGTGCTTAGTTGCCAACTGAGGTTAAACCACGACACTGAGTCTGAGTATCCCCCAAGGACAACTTTAGTATAAGCAAATAAAATGGACTTAAAATCTTTCTGAAATGCCCCCTGCATAAACACAGTTTAATTCACATGAGCTGTGAAAGAAGAACCCTTTGATAAGGAAAAATATTATTATAGTTTTATGAAGTTAAATATAAAAAGTCTATTCTCTCCACTGCCATTCACCATAATTGTATTGCTGTCTGAATAGTTTGACTGAATACTGCAAGATCAGCAAAGAGGGCAGGATCTCATCCTAAATTTCAGTAAAACTCCCATAAGACAGTAGACACTCACTCAAGATTTAGTTTTATACTAAAAAAAATCGAATAACTAACTTATGCCTTCATCTATAGGGTAAAAGTGATATCAAAAAAAAGGACAGATTTTTAGCCTGGATAAAAGTATCAGTGTAGCAGTCTGAATGTGTATATAACTGTCACTATGCTCCTTGTTATTTTGCAAAAAAACCTCAGCAATACATTAGCCACACAACAGGGGTTGCTAAGAAACTAGCAACAAACTCTTTGATAATAATGGAAGCTTACCACTAGAAAAGAACATTTAAGGGTTTAGTAAAGAATAAGGGAAGGTAAAGAAAACTTATGGTCTAATTTTTCCTTTTTCCTTAGAAAAAATACACTTATTTTAGGTCTCATGCTTATACCTTGCCTTTTAAGTCAATCCTCATTTTGTTTCATTGTTAAAAGGAGATTTTTTTTTAAGTGCTGTCTAACATGGAGTAGCCATATATTCTTCTCTCCATTAAAGGCTATTTATTTAAAAGGAGGATTTCTATCCTGTATATACAGACAGCCACCAAAGAATCTGTTTAAAAAGTGAAGACTTTTGCATTACAGGTCTCCAGATCAAACCATTTTAGTGTTAGACTTTTTAGAGACAGAGAAAATCACTGGTTGGTTTGTGAGGTACGCATATGCTTCACAAAAAGTAGCTACCTGAACTAACTCCTCCAATCAGAATGAGGAAGAGTTGTATTTAAATCATCATTTCTCTGATATGGACTGGATTTTGGTTATAAAATTGATGTTCATTCCTAGAATTACACTAGTCTAATGTTTAATATTAAAATTCAGATATGACTTATTAAGCCATAGTTAAGCTGGAATAAGAGGTCTCAGACAACATGTACTAGTTCTAAATGATCTGAAGAGGTAGAAACGGTATATATCAGTTGTCATGCATTTTCCTTCACTGAATTTTTTTTATGGAATTAGGCATAAAATCATTAGGGAACTGTTGAATACAGAGTTTTAATGAAATTACTTTGAAACATATAGAACTGTATTAAGGATTATATCCTTTAAACCTTTTTCTGTATTTTATAATATGGAATTTTATCTCTTTTACTTATTTATTATAGTATTCATTTAACTTTGGGTCTAAGAAGTCTATAGAAATACTTAGATAAAAATAGGTTTTGATTGAGGTATCCCAGCATATCTATACACTTCTCTGCATCCAAGAAAAAATAAAAAATATACTTTTTTTTAGCTTTGGTTCTAACTGGAACTAAAATATGACATTTATGTGTGACTAATAATGCATTGTGGTTTTATTTCTTAAAGAATACATAAGCATTTATTTTTTTAAGAAAAAATCTTCAATTGTGTGTATTTGCTTACATATATTTGTTTTTATTTTCTACAGGGTTGGATAAAACATATACACAAGTATGGCAGCTATAAAATATTGATAGACATGTCATCTGCATACTTTATTGCAAGATGGAGTCCTAAGGAGCTATTAAAGCAGTGTTTTTTGCTCAGTGGGCTGAAAAAATATGCTTGACTTATTTCCCCATGTTTTAATATTTTTGTAAACTTCTGTTTACTAGGCTGAAAAGCTTCCCGGGTGGGGGGGAGAAAAAGAAAAAAGAGAAAATGAATAAAGAGTTTTCTATTAGGAGCTGTAGAACACTGAATTTCAACATGTATAATGAAAATGTTACAGAAGGTCAACATCAGTATGACAAACATTTTTTTTTTTTTTTCCTAATTTTCTGCTACCTCCAAGAGCTCTGTGCTCACAGGCTGATATAACATCATCCATTCATAGAGAGAGCTTGGTTTTATGGATTTTGTGAGGGTCAGGAGGCCAGAAACACCTGTGTTCTTATCTGCCTTTGCCAATGACTTTTTGTGTGGTCCTCAGTTTACTACTTCATATCTCAATTTCAGCATCTGAAAAATGGGATTAATAATAGCTACCTACCTCTCAAGGCTGTAGTGGCATTCATTAGCCTATCTTTAAACACTTCCTTGAACATTTAATTTAGGAGATGGAACTGTGTGGTTTCACTTCATGTTAATTCCAGAAGGGCCTTTGTAGAAGTAGCTGATATATTTGTAAGCAGAATAATATCCTTGAAAGGCTGTGAATGCTGACTCCGTTGACAAGGTAACATACTCACCCTAATGTCATGGGGGAATTTTGGTGGGAAAGGTGCAAAAGGAGAACCATGACACTCTGTGACATATAATTTTAAATTTATTTATTAAACAGGATGGGTAAAGTTTTCTATTCCACGGCACACACATTTCACACTCCCACAGATCAAGGTCCAGCCCCTCCAGTCTATCCTCAGTCCACAGAGCACTTGCCCCAACTGCTTGACCTGTCCAAGTCCTGTCTGATGGCCTGGCCCCTACACAGAAGGACTCAGACTTTGACATATGAGTCAGATGTTGGTGGATGGGTTCCCTCCAGGAGCTACTGCCTTAACGATCTATTACTTTCTATATTAGATTGCAGCATACACTGCCAATGGCCTCACTAATCATGTAACACTGGTTCATTTTCCTTTACCTTTTTCATCTCTAAGGCCACTTTAATGGTTATCACCATGATTTCTACAACCTCTGTGTCCTTCCCCGAATTTGTTATAAGAAATTTGATCCTAGCAACAGTTATGTAACAAAGTTAATCTTATGCTTCTTTGTTTTTCAACTCATATCAGATTAATCCAGTCAGTTAGAGCTGGGCAGATATAGTCAAGGTCTCATTTATTTAAGCAGTGCTTTCAGGTAGGCTTTACCCTTGACAAGTTGCTTGTAAGTGTAAATACGTGTCCAATGCTTCTTCATTCAAATTACAGAGATGTTTACCTAATTATCTTTGAGGACATAAGTAGCTACCTTTATCATATCATACCTGTGCCTGAGCGCTCTTCAGCTGCAGATCATGGTCACCTAAATTTACTATTTTGTAAGGGAGAAGGCAACCTGTGATACACATGCTTAAACTCCTATTATAGACAATGGAAATCCAGAATGGGATGTGGTTGCCTAAACATAGGCATCTCTTTCATTTCAAACCCCCAAGATGTCCTCTACCTGCCATCTAGACAAGCTCTTCCTTAAGGGAGCTTCCTAAAGTCTTTCTTAGGTCTGCTATGGTGCCTCATATGTTAATCTTTTTGTGAGGAAGTGAGTCATGACCCAAATCAATACAGTCAGTAGAAGCTGAGGAGCATTTCTGCTTTGTTTAAATTTGGCATCCAGATCTGGCCATCACAATAGTTCTCCATACTCCACTGACTGTATTGACTCAAATAAATGAGGCAGGATAGCTTAGGGTGATCTCAAATTGTATGGCTTCTATGCTTAGAAAACTGAAATATAGCTTCCTATTTTCAGTTTAATAAGAAAGTAAAGCCTATATGTTGATTACTTTTTCTAGTGATTAAATTATTTTTTGTAACATGTTAAGTAGAAAGTAGAGCCAAATTTCTGTACTTCTGTACTTCCAACAAATGCAGTTTTCTGTTTCCAAACTGAGTGTTACACAACTAGCAAGTTGTGGGGAAGGGGAAGGTTGGTTTTGGGTTGGGTATTTTTTAGCAATTTAGCAATGTTGCTACTGTCACTGGCCTCTCAATATTCATTTTTTCTGTCTACTTGTCTGAGGAAATTAACAATTTTTATTTTAGAAGCAGATACACAACATTTATACCAGCCTGCTGCCATACTCCGAAAGCACTTAAATATCTGTTTTGCTGTCATGATGTGAATAGTCTTACTGTAGCATCTGGGACAACTCACATGCATAGTATTAGGCATTTTTAAGTATACCATCTAACCAGAAACTATGTCTATTCAAGTTGATTACGGTAAAGATGACTGACTTTATAAAGGTCAATTTCAACTTAGGTTAGAACAGATGTCTTAGTTTTGGTAATGGTAAACTTTTCTAATCCTGAATAAAGTTTTCTCAGTTATTTTCCCACTTTCACAGGACTCAGTTTATTTCAGCTCACCCAAAGTCATTGGCAGGACTTTTTATTGCTTAAAATAGTAGAAGATCATCACTGATGTCCACTAATGCAATTCACATATCTGCAGAAAGCCAAGAGTGTCCATCCTGGACGTGAGACTTTAAATTGAACTGAGAGGGGGTTAATGTGATCTAAACACTCCTTCACAAAGAAATAAAATTGAACATTGGAGTTTCAACTGATGTTGAAAGCTTATAGTGAGATAAACTGTAAAGCAATATTTTACATTGCATTTGCAAGTGATAATATCACTGGGGGGCCAGCCACGTGAGCTGTTGTTGCAAAGCTCATACAAGAATAACTTCTACGGGAATTGTAAACAATCTGTTATTTTATTTGAGGAAAGGTAGTTACCAGTGTAAAGCCTATATCACAGTTCTAAATAATCTTGTCTAATATGGAGTTCTGATGCAGAAGTGTTTCTATCCATCTGTGCTATAGTCTTGACTTCATTCAAGAATTTTATTGCTTGGACTAAAAGTTTAATCTCAAAACCAAGAAGCTATGTACAAGAATCAGTTTTTTTAGTTGAAGCAAAGCATGCACTGACAAAACTATTTGGCTTTCTGCAGATAGCTTGCATGCTTTTGCACAATATTATGATATTTTCTCACTGCACTGAACTAAAGCAGAAGGTATTGTATTGTGTATTCTGTTTAGCAAACAAAGGTCTTTCAATAGTTAGACTACTGTAGATTATCAGAATAAGAGACCTACAGAATCATCCAGGATGGAATGGATGTCAGGAGGTCTCTAATCCAACTTCCACTCAAAGAAAGGTCAACACTGAATTCAGACCAGGTTGCTTAGGGGTTTATCCAGCTGTCTTGAAAACCTCCAAGGCCAGCGTTGTCACAGTTCTTCATCCATACGTGGACCTTCAGCTCCTCCTGTTAATTTCCCAGTCTGTGTGCATTTGTGCACCTGCACTTCAGGTGGGCCACCTTCTAACCTGCTTTACCCTTCACAAGACCTCACTTACACCCATCACCCTGTCCCATATACCCTTGTCTTACCTTCCCTCACTTAACTGCAAGCTCTTATCATCGTTTGCTGATACGAATAGTTTAAAGCTTTCATAATCGGTCTGGCAAGTCCTGTTGGCAAGAATGGTCATACCACATTTTGTCAAATAGATCTCATGTCTTGCTAGCAGTCCTTATTCCTTAGAAATCCCCGTCATAAAAATCAAAGCACTGCTTGTGACAACAACCACACATCTACTTGTTATCTCTCAGGATGCAGCCACTCCTACCTGAGCCTTTCCCATCATCCATAGGACCAAGGAGAAAATCACCTTTGCTCTCACTGCTCTGTACTCACTCTTGATTGCTCCAGGTCTCCCTTGGCAGTATTACTGATGCACACAGGGATGAGCAAAAAGTCTAAAGGCCACATGAGACTTGTCAGCCTCTATTCAACATCCTGGATTCAAGCCCCAGCAAACAACAAACCTTCTGTGGCAGCAGTTCTAGTTGGTAGGTGGGTGCTTTCATCTCCTACAGAACAGAGTCTCCAAACACTATGGCCTGCTGCTTGGTTCAGGCCCAGATGGCTCTGAAGTCTACTTTAATGGAGTCTGTTCCCTTTCCTTAGCTATTAGTGTAATGTACCAATTCTGTAAATTCAGATCTGAAGGCCGAGGAGCCTTTCTCTTGCTGCCAGAGAACACAAGTTCCCATCCACCCCTATCTTCAGAATATCCATCCACATTCATACAAGCATAATCTTCCATTGTCCCTCCTTCTTTGCCTTCTGTAGCTCAGCCTCCTGCCTCTGCGCTCTCCATGAAGATCACACAAACCTCCTATTCATCCTCCCTCATGCTACACAGTCTGATTGCCTCCCCTCACAGGTGAGGCCACCATCACTCTGACTCCACCCTGCCTCAGGTAAAGCAACAGACATGAGCCCTGGGAGGCAACATCCTCCCTCTGACACTCTGTCTGACCCATGGCCTCCAACGTGCCAGGGTGCTTCCTCCAGCCAAGGCTGGGCACTGACTGGAGAGGACACCACCATTGCTGCACAGTCCCATCCTGTCTGGAGCAGTGTTTCTGGATCCCCTTTGCACCCACTGCCAAGCAAAGTGCCCCGCAAACAACCAAAGTCCCTGTTAGCTCGCCTTGCTTGCTGGGCACTGTGGTCCCACTCACCTGCTAAACAGGTGTCCCCACTGCAGGGGAACAGTAGATCGCTCACTCATGAGCAGGCAGTTGTCTAGCAAACAATCAAAAGGAATATGAACAAGGAGGGATCAGTCCCCTGGGTTTTGTGTGTTTTGCAATACAACTAACTAGAGAATTTTCTTGATTGCCTTTTTTTATCAGTGCTTTATCTTAACTTCAGAAATAGTTGAGCATTTTATTATTTATAACTAAAACACCATGATCATAAAAATGTTAATAATGACTAATTAGATAAAAAAAGTCAAGGGTGAAATGTGTGCTTCACAAATCAGAAGTACTGAATTTTTTAAAGGACAAAGGAAAGAGATCTGAGGGCTTCAAGGGAGCTTTTTTCCTCCATCAGTTTTATAGGATTACTTTGGCACAGTTTCAAATGATGACTAAAGTAAATCTTCCTGCCAACATACAATTTCCTGGCAAATTAATTATTGTTCTTGTTGATCATAGGTGAGGTAAGTAGGAATGTCTATTTTTAATTTTCCTGGAATCTCAATTTTTATGACCCTGTTTTCCACTGCTTAGAATTTTGCCAAGTTTCAAACATTTGGGATGAAATAGTCCATGTATGCTGTCTCCTGCTAAATGCTTGAGAAAGTTTCAATTAAACTCCTCAAACACTTTTTCAGAATGTTGTAGGGAGGGAAAAATAGTAGGTTGCCAATGCAAAAAAAAAAAAAAAAAGAAAGAAAAAATCTCTTGAAGCTCCAACACTTTTTGATGCCTTGAGAGGCATGAATGTCTTCCTTTTTAATTTCCCGAGGTGGTCACCTCGATATCCTTAACATACTTTTTATTGCTCAGTTAATAACATCAAAGTATAAGAACTAGAAAAATCTCTATATATATATTCAGACATTTTTTAGAATTCTACAGCTAAATTCATAAATTGGCAACTGCATTGAACACCTACTACTTTTTGATTGACCTGTGTGTATACCTTTCTCTGAGAGTGACTGAGCACTTGCTATCCCAGTAATTCAAGCAGTGAGGGAAATTTTCCTTAAATCATTCATTCTGACTGGACCATTTAAGTCGGGAAGTTTGGGGGGTTTTTTAGTGCTCTTTCTGCTTCCCCTACTAACATCCAGAGACAAAAAAGGAGAACGAAAAAAATTCTTAAAGAAATCCAGAGTAAGGAGGAAGTGAGATGATTACATGATTCAGAAATTTGACTGGAAGACTGAATTCTACGTTCATTGAATTTTGTTTTCTAATGCATAACTGTATTCTTTTATATTTTAACTTTGATACAGAAGAATGCCAAAACATGTGTTTTAAGTCATCTATTTCTAGAAAGGTTGCTGAGAATTTTTGTTGCTTTAAACAAAAAAGCAAATAAAAAAGCAAACAAAAAAGGTCCCTGTTCAGTGTGATTTTGGATAGGGCCTCCTATTTCCCTGGGAAGACCTAACATGAAATACAGAATTTATTTATTAATTTATTTACTTACTTATATTTTCATTATTTAAAGAATACATACTGTATATGTTTGATTTGGCATAAACATAGGGTTTATACAGTGTACACACACAAATACTTGTAACTTCTTCACAAAAGGATGTGTAAAGCAGAAAATATAAGTTGTCCTTTATTTAATGTTTCCAGCAAAGTTAAGATTTTTTTAGATAAGTCAAGTGAAGTGATGTGTAGCTTCTACAATCTTCAGCATAATCTGATCAGTCTTATATTAGGAACATTAATCAAGAAGAAATCTTAAAAGAAAAATAATTTTTTTCCTCTTCTATAGTAAA
This sequence comes from Pygoscelis adeliae, assembly GCF_000699105.1. NCBI lineage: Eukaryota > Metazoa > Chordata > Aves > Sphenisciformes > Spheniscidae > Pygoscelis > Pygoscelis adeliae. Next base: position 1,684,388 of record NW_008825308.1, on the reverse strand, counting down.
TAATGTATGGACTCCTCTCCAGATGGTATCAAGCAAAGCACTTTTGGCGATCTTCTAAATTACATAATTCAAAACTACTACTTTGTGCAGAGTAGGAATTCTGTCCTTGACAGACTATAACTCATTCATTCTTTGCTGTGAAGGAAAGCAGAATACTGATGAAGAAGCCAATATTCAGTTTGCCTAGGTTACCTCAAAGGGAACATATGGTTTAATGAAGTTTGAAATGATTAGGCCTTGATAATGGTTATTATGGGACTCCAAAATTTATAAGGTTAAATGATATTCTCAGCAATACAGTTAAAAAGGGTTAAAACTGAATGAAAATTCCTTTCCGAGATTATCTATTAAAAATCATACCATTAAAATACTATGGAACATTAGATGCTAGTGTGGTGCCTCAAACTTTTGTGTCAGTCAAACCAAAATGATTTTTTTTTTCCCTTTCTTTTTCACACTTACCATGAAAATACGCTGTAGCAACCACATGTTCTTAAGTGTAGAAATGTATAAAGGATCAACAGCTACTGAGAAGAACAAGAAGGCTGAAAATGAGCATGTCTAACTGCCTTTTTTCAGAGCCCTAAGAGTACTCTTCATTCCTATTGTAAAATTTAACAAGGGACAATAAATATTACATTTTTGCTCAACAGACTGAAATAAGGTTTGTGCTTAACCTGCTGTGTTTTGTCTTTGAACAGTAAAAGCTCATATCTTCCAGGTGAGATGTGACAGCAAAGTTCACTGTGTTCAATAAAGATCAAATTGGTATACTTTCAAGAGGCAAAGTTCCAGACTGAGTGGGGGTCAAAGTTTGCTGTGAGACAGTAATATAGATTAGGGTTAATGTTCTTTTGGCGTCTTTGAGACCCTGCTTGGCTCCTACTGAAATCAATGGAAAAATCCTGATTGACATGATGCAGTCTTGAGCTCTTAGATTCTTGCTCCACTTTGTAAAGTAGGTAATAGAATTATAGAAAAGGTCAATCATGTACATTTTACTCATGCAGCCAGTGACTTTGCAAGTGGATGCAATTATTTGCATAGCAAGGATTTCTCAGATGAGTAACGCTTTGAAGATCAGATCCCACACTGTAAAATATTTCATGATTCCTAAGGATAAAAAGATTAAAAAAATCCATATCAGGGCTTCCTTTTAAAAATGAATGCATTTATAATTCCTAAATGTAAAAGATGCCTCTGCAACACCAACAACTGAGAGTTTGGTGTTACAATTAATCACAAGTACCACTCCTTATTTACATTTTTAATAGGGAAAATTTGAAAGATTTATCACCTTTGATTTTTAGTTCTAAAAGGCATTTTTTAATTAATGATATTCATTTGTTATAAGTTGACTAGTGAAAGAGAGACTTACATACTGAAATACTGTATATGATACTGTTTGTAAACTTATAATATTGGGTAAAACTACTGTACATCTGTTTTTTGCAACTTTTTTTTTTTTCCTAGTGCTGAGAAAATATTCATAGGCATTTTATAGAGCTAGGGCTCAGATCCCTAAATCTGAACACCTCTGAGCTTGTGGTTTGTAATACAAGTTATTAAAATATTACTGTGATAACCATGACACTGGAACATGAATATAAAGAATAAGGATTTCATATTTGTCCTACTTTTGCCACAAACTCAAAACTCAGAACACAAATTTATAACTGCAGTAAAGTATATGGGAAAATAAGCAGCGGTTAATGCTTATTTCTGAAGTACAAAAGAATTAAGAATGTACAAAACATTATGAAGAGAAACAAAGATATAAGAAAAGCTCTGGTTCAAATCCAATTTCTTAAACATCTCAAACATTCCTAAAAATTCTTAAACAATATAATCATCATTAATAAGAAATGCCACAGTGAAGATAGGAATGACATCACTTTCTTGGAGAAACTGTGGAGCTGTTCTGGATTTTCAATATCAATGGCAGTCTTTGGATTTCTCCTCTGTAACCTAAGAAGAGAACTTCCTATGAATATTATGCTGGATGACTATATTCTATTTATTCTGTTGTTTTTCTAGTATAAGTTGTGGATAACTTAAGGTAAAGGATGGAAACAAATGGCATACAAACTATCCTTTAGGATACTTATGAAGATAACCTCAAACACTTTCTATCTTTACCTTTCTTCATAGTGACAACTATATGATAACAGAGTCTGAAAAAAAAAAGACTGTTTCTGATCCTTTCAAAAGCTGAAGACAGCCAGAAATATCAGAATGATTCCTGTGATGCAAAGAGAAGGGCAAAATGCAGTTGTGCGAGCAAATAATACTTTTTCCTTCAAAAATCATTTAAATGCATCAGCTGTTTGAATCACTCTAAAGGCATGATCCTCAAACAATGAAAAGAGGATATAACTTTATTTTAATGATCATAGTTATTTTTTTTTTTTTCAATATTTCCATCGTTAAGCTTTTGTGTTATTTTGCACTATAAGCTCCTTCAATTAATTTAAAAAATAATTATGTGTTAATCCAGGTTACAGTAAATAAAATGCATAACAGAGCAATTTTTTTTTCCCCCCCCAGGAAACATGACTTATTGTCTCTAGGAATGCTTGACCTTTTTAAACAAAAGAATTTCAAGATAAACAAATTAACCCTTTCAAAGGGCCTAATCATTAAAATTTAAACACATCCTGAACATCATTATCTACTTCATTCCAAAAGCAAAAAATGTAAAATAGGTATAGTATATTGTTGACTTAACCAAAATTAAATGAATGCTTTGAATTTAAGTAAAAAATTCAGTAAGTACCCACAAACACTTTAACTAATTTCATTTGTAAAACAAATGTGAAATTATAATTTATCTCAGTTTTCAGTCCATAATATGTGTTAACAACACAAAGGTTGTTTCTTTACGTAAGCATAGAATTTCAAAGACTAAAAAGTAGGGTAAAATAATAAATTATCACATACAAATCTGAATTTTGTTTTTAACTTGGGGATCATTGATATATGATGTCTTAGTTTTACCCTTTCCTTGTTTATGTCACATAAATTTTTACAACACAAGATAATAAGAGCAAGGCAGACACAACATTGATCATAAAAACGTGCACATTAACATTCAGCATTTTCAGTTACTGCTTTCAAGTCATTGAAATGTGATGGTGAATATTCTATTAAGGTTATATATAAAAAAAAATACAAACCAAACAGTATGCCTATTTACCTACTGAAAAAACAAATCACATAAAACCAGTGCAAAAATAGATTTTTATCCACATTTTATAGGGAGGCCATTAAAACTCACAGATTAATATATTGCTAGGGAAAAACAATGGCCTTTAAAAATAAAAGTAGAAAATAAATTCATGATGGAGTTCCATGATAATTTATGTTGGATATGTATGGTATCAGACCACCTATCAGTATAAACTTAACATGAATCATATTTAAAAATAGAATTCCATTTTTGCTGAAGAAGCCAAAGAGAATAATATCAGTGTTTTGTGGAAACACTGTTCCTGATCTGGCATACAATTATGTCGGTGTGAATTGATAGTAACTGATCTGGCATCTACCATCCTGTGATGATCCTTTTGAACATGTGGTAACAAATTTGAATGATAAAGGTGAATGTGTACTTGTTCTGTGTATAACACAGACGCAGCATTTTTGATCGTGTTCTAAGAATGAATTTATTATCTCATGGAAAACTGAATTAAAAGTTTGAAAAGACAGTTAGATATGAGATGGTTAGAATGGCTTAATGAAGGATAGCCTATGAGACACACATATTAATGACAATATCAATGTTCCTTGCCGCTCCAAATAAAAATACATTTGCTTAAATCTCTCTTGTTGAAGAAAACTGAGCTGTACACAAATTCAGATATGGAAGCTTGCTGTATGTCATTAAGTCACCATATCTCATTTTTATGACCTGACATGTCCTTATCTTTAGCTAAATCTTTGAAACAGAAAAAAAAAAAAGATGGTGTCGAATCCACCTTCAGAAGAATCTTCTTCTCCGCTCCTTCTCATGTCGAAGTGCAAGAGAGAGTTTCATCCCTGAAGCATAATGCCAATGTTTAACTTAGTTCTTTTCATAACTGAGGGAATGTTAGTCAGGATATTCTATGGTTTGTAGGTAAAGCAGAAACCTCCTGCACTCCTAAATTAGAAGCATACCAAGCAAAACCTAATAGTAGCTTCTTGTGATCCCCAAGATAAGCCTGCCAATTTAGTATAACTGGAGAAGCATTTTTGCACCCAGTGTCCCCATAAAAAATTATTGCCATTGCTAATGAAAGGCCACAGGCCTTGTACTCGCTGTCCCTTATGCTGACTGTGCAAGGCCCCAGTCCTGGCCAGCTGTTATCAATTTATTACAGGAACCGGTTGTGTGAGGTTGGTACCGGGTGTTTCTTGCTATAATGTGCAATATCTGACTATAGAGTTAGATAATGGCAAAGACTGAAAATATGACACAGGTCAAAAGCAGAGGCTCCAGAACCATAAATAGCTCAGTGACAGTCAAGTGCTGATCATTGAAGAAGTTCAACATCAAGAGATGGGAAAACACAACTTTTGCTTTAAGGAAAGAAGCAGCAGCTAAGTAAAGGAAAAAGGAAAAGAAAGAAATAAAAAAAACCAACAAGTGAAGGAACAGGATAGGGGACCTGCTGGGACTCGCAAAGCAACCTCCATCTCACCCCACCAAGCATGGTGCCAAAGGCTGGGATTTGCCTAGGAACTCAGCTGTCTAATAAAAGGACAAGATCCCAAATTAGGGAATGAGGAAAAAAGACACACACTTTTGTTCTGGCTTCTCTTCTTGAAGGACTCTTTAGCCTGACCATGTCAATGACTAAGACCATCAAGGACTATAGTGATCGGTGCTAGCTGCTGTGAACATTGTATATTCAAAGATAATGTAGGATATGATTGTTAAGGACTGATGACTTTAAATATACAATGATAAAAACTAACCGTTGGCAATATGTGTTGTTAATGAATGTTAGTCTAGTAAAGTTATGTTTTGAAGTCTGAAACTGGTTTGATTTATTACTTTTTAACATTCCCCTCACAACAATCTCTAATTCTCTGACATACATATACACACACTCAATTGCAACAGTTATATCTATAATTGATCATGTTTCTAATTAACTTCTTTTTTATACAATTTAGGTCAATATCTAAGTCCTAGTTTTGGATATTATTTTACATTCAGGATCTTGTTATGTATAAAAAAAGGACTGTTGTGAATTGTCTTTGCAGTCTGTGATTTCTGTTTTCATCCTGTGTCTCTACCTTTCACACCACATTTCAATCTGAGACCACAGACAGTTCACTCCACACTTGGAATTGCCGTAAGATAGGACTTAACAAAAAACAAATTTAGGATATATTCACTTCACTGTTAGGCAATTGCTATTATGGCTAAAATAAGCTAAAATTGTCTCAGGCCAAAACAAGACCATATTAATGCTTTTTTTGGTAGGTTAAAGAAACATGTGTGGCATTTCATTTTTCATGGCAAAATTCAAATTTATTTATCAAAATCATACAGTTCAATTTCATAGTTAATATCCTAACTTCTAATCAGACAGTGAATCTGAAATATCATCAGTGTGGGAAACCTTTTAGAGCACTTTGTCAATGTTAGGTATACAAGTGGATGTGAAAATGGCTCTCTAAGATAAATATTCCTCAGTAGTTATATGTCTCAATTTCAATTTGCCATATATAATTTTTTGTTAAAATGGAATATGCATAATGTATTTCCAGACAAGAAGATTGGGCTTTCCTATTTATCCACTTTCTCTTTTCCTTGCTTCAATACATAATCACATTGGCATGTTATTAATAAGAAGGTATGATGTGGTTATTTCTAGTAGAAGAGGGTGAATACTGAAGACCCTTCTACTTTTTCATGTTGCATCTTCAGTTCCTACATTGCACTTGATAAAGTAGTCCTAAGTTTAATAGTGTGCACAGAGATACATTAGCCCCAGACAGGGGAGGGAGATATCTACCTTATGCTTAAATCCACATGGGTACCTAACCCTGTTAAATCCTTTTAGAAGATCATCTTTCTACCGTTTTCCATATTTTGAAAAATATGAAAGGATTATTAATTTTTACACATGGAAATTACAGAGCATACATGAATTTCAAATAAACATATCAATCATCTCATTGTAGTGGAGCATATGGCAGGATCAAAAGAAAAGCTGCATGGAGTGAGTATATCCTTAGGTTGATTTTTTCCCCATATTAACATTTTTCCAAGACTTTTTCCTCATCCTCATTCTCAAGTGTCTTCTCCTTAATTTTCTTCTCTGTATGAACATGATGTGATTTTTTTGTTATGGATAACTTAAGTGTTGGTTCCACAATTTCTATTTGTATATATAAATAAATGTGCTGAAGTAATTTTCTCTGGCATTTACTTAAACGCTCTAAATACGTTGTAATTTGCTTTTATGTCATCCTCTCAATCATTAACTTGTTAAATTATGCAATGTGGGTGCTTTAACCTTAGCTTATCAATCTTTCCTTCTAGTATCTTAATAATTTTTGTTGAAGTCTGAATTTTACTTTTCTGTAACATGGGATGGAATTCCAGATTGCACAAATCTATATTTAATGATGGGATACAGCTCCAGATTGTAGACAACTAAATTTAGGTATTTACAATCTGGAGCTGAATCCTATTTCAGTTTTGGGTGAGTATGCTGAAGATCAAAATATGATTGTGCATGATTTCTGAGGTTCTGTTTAGCTTCTAAGACTTTGTTTCTTATTAGGGAAGGGAGTAGGAAGGAATAAATATAGTTTCTTGAACTATACCCTTCTCACACCAAAATCAGCAGATCCTTAAGATATGTTTACAATTGACTAATGTTAAGTATCAATGTGTCAAAGACCTAGAGCTAATAGAATGAACCAATTAGTTGAGTTCTGCATGGATTAATTTACTTGGTTTACCTTGTTCTTTTGAATAAGATGCAAAGGTGCTGCACATAAATTCACACAGTATTTCTGTCGTCTTCCTTGTGATGCCTATGGTACCTATGTTAGCAGTATGTTCATAGACACAGAAGTCACAGTCTGAGGAGGGATTTCCTGTGTAAAATCAGTTCTGATCCATAGACCTGCCTATCTATCCTCCTTTCAGGGGATTTAGCCAGTGGGTTTAATGGAACAGACTTTCAGCAGATGTTGAGGTAACCTTGTGTCAAGCATGAAGTGGTACAATCACAGCCATTTCCATTAAAAAGCCTAAATGTGTGAAATGGATTATCCTATTGATTGGACCTTTTACCTTGAAAGTAGTGGGTCAGGTTCAGTGATTTTTTTAGCCAAAACAATCTTTACACTTCTAGTACCATATCTGGCCTCTACAACTACGTGAAAGGAGGTTGTAGCAAGGTGGGTGTCAGTCTCTTCTTCCACATAACAAGCGATAAGACAAGAGGGAACGGCCTCAATTTGCACCAGGGGAGGTTTAGATTGGCTATTAGGAAAAATATCTTTACCAAAAGGGTTGTCAAGCATTGGAATAGGCTTCCCAGGGAAGTGGTTGAGTCACCATCCCTGGAGGTATTTAAAAAATGTGTAGATGTGGTGCTTAGGGACATGGTTTAGTGGTAGACTTGGCAGTACTAAGTTAACAGTTGGACTGAATGATCTTAAAGGTCTTTTCCAACCTAAACGATTCTGTGATTCTATGATTCTTAATCCAAGTGATAGACAGACCAACAAGAGGAGAAGCATTACTGTACCTGCTGCTCACCAACATGGAAGAAATAATTAAAGAGTCAAGACTGGTGGCAGCCTGGGCTGCAGTGATCATACCTCGGTGGAATTCACAATCCTGAGGGATATGGGTCAGGCGGAAAGTAAAGTCAGGACCCTGAATTTTAGGAAAGCAAACTTTCGTTTTTTTAAGGAATTGGTGTATGGGACCCTCTGGGAAACTGCCCGCAAGGGCAAAGGAGCTGAACGAGGCTAGCAGCTCTAGTTTAAAACATGACACTAATCTAGTGACCTTTTGAGATGGTGAGTGGGTAAGGGAGGAGTTACTGATGTCATGTACCTGGACTTCTGTAAGGCCTTTGGCACAGTCCCACACAACATCCTTGTCTCTAAATTAGAGAGAGATGGATTTAATGGATGGACTGTTAGATGGATAAGGAACTGGCTGTATGGTTACATTTGAAGAGTTATAGTCAATGTCCAAAAGCAGATCAGTAACAAGTGGTGTCCCTCAGGGGTCCGTATTGGTACTGGTACTGTTCAATATCTTTATTAATGACATAGTGGGATTGAGTACGCTCTCAGCAAGTTTGCAGATGACACTAAGCTGAGTGGTGCAGTTGATTCACTAGAGGGAAGGGATGCCATCCTGAGGGAGCTTGACAGGCTTGAGGAGTGGGCCCATGAGAACCTCATGAGGCTTAACAAGGCCAAGTGCAAGGTCCTGCACCTGGGTCAGGGCAACCCCCAGTATCAATACAGGCTGGGGGCTGAAGGGATTGAGAGCAGCCCTGCCGAGAAGGACTAGTAGATGAAAAATTGGACATGAGCTGGCAATGTGTGCTTGCAACCCAGAAAGCCAATCATATCCTAGACTGTATAAAAAACAGCATGGCCAGCAAGCTGAAGGAGGTAATTCTCCCCCTCTACTCTGCTTTCATGAGACTCCACCTGGAGCATTACATGCAGTTCAGGGCCCCCAGTACAAAAAAGACATGGACCTGTTAGAGTGGGTCCAGAAGACGGCCACAAAAATGGTCAGAGGGCTGGAAAACCTCTCCTATGAAGAAAGGCTGAGAGAGTTGGGGCTCTGGGGAGACCTTATTGTAGCCTTTCAATACTCAAAGGGGGCTATAAGAAAGATGGAGAGATACTTTTTTACCAGAGCCTGTAATGACAAGAAAAGGGGCAATGATTTTAAACTGAAAGAGAGTAGACTTAGATTGGATATAACAAAGAAATTTTTTATGTTGATGGTGGTAAGGCACTGGAACAGGTTTCCCAGAGAAGCTGTGGATGCCTCACCAATGGAAGTGTTCAAGGCCAGGTTGGATGGGGCTTTGAGCAACCTGATAGAGAGGAAGATGTCCCTGCCTGTGGCCAGGGGGGACGGATTAGAAGATCTTTGAAGGTCCCTTCCAAACCAAATCATTCTATGATTCTATGATTTTCCAGCTCACTTCTAATGTTGATAAATTCCCTAAATATAAGCAGTCATGGGTTTTGGGTTTTGTGTGTGTGTGTTTTGAACTCTTTAACGTATATCATTGCAAAATATAAAGGCAATGGTCATAATATATTGAAGGGAAATTATTATGCATGGAAAAAAGTTTCATTGCACTGTGAAACTAGTTGTGCCCTAGATAAAATGTGTTAAAACCTGTTTGAAATATTGATGATGAGTAATAGCTACAGTGCAAAAGTCAGTGCTACTATGAATTTTTGCTTTCTCTGCAACGGTTTCGTTAAACCCATGAAAATAAGCTGATGAGTTCCACTGTTGTTTGGATTTTTTCATGCTTATATTCAATATTCTTTTTTTGGAATTTAATGCAATAGCTGTTTCTTAATTTGGTTTCTTTTTATTATTGTTGTTATTATCATTAAATATTTATATATGAATATCATTCTCATTACTAATGACTTAAAATCTTGTGTTAGCATACATCTCAGTTGATTTCAGTCAGATGAATCAGATTAGAAGGGGTTAAATCCTTCA
>NW_008825308.1:1671978-1674624 GCF_000699105.1 Pygoscelis adeliae | reverse complement strand
TGTTCATTTAGCACTGTCACTTTTTTTTGCAGTTCTGTGAGATATATTATTTTGTTAAGCAACAGTTGATTGAATTAAAGAAATAACCTTAAGAGCAGTGTTTCCTCCCAAGGAAACTCCTTAATCAGGAAATATCAGTACCACAGTTTCTGCATGGTTTCTACATAACTAAATGAACAATACAGTTTCTCCAACATACACAAAAGCCACAACATCAGGTAGCAGTTATTCCAAGAATTTGTAGGGGCCAAATCCCACACACCTACCTTAAAAGGTTAAATTTTAAGGATTCTATTTTTTTGGAAATGCTTTAGATGCAATGGTTTCTTTCATAATTTGTCTCTTTAAAAAAAGACAATCTATAATGAGCTTACTCATCTCTTTCTACAGTTTGCTGTGAGGGTGCTTATTAGACTAGCCCCATCAATAAGTTTAGGTAGAGGGATCCTGGTCTAGACAAGGTATGAGCAAGGAATAACTTAGGTCTATCTGTTTGGGGAGTCTCTTGAATATTCTTAACTGTAACAGATTGATTTTATTCCCTAAATATAGATGTCTAGCCTTTTAAAAGTCATAAGGTATCCAGCTGGTTTCCAGCTGGCAGGACGGAAAGGCACAGTTCTCTTGGTTGTCTTCCGACATATCCACTTCCCTTGTGCAGATGTCTCAGATTCTACAAGGTGTCTCAAATGGCAGTAGAAACTGACATTAAAGCAACTGAATAAACCCCAAAGCTCTGAGAAACACTAAACGTCAGTTAAAATTCTCTAAAGCTGAGTAGCAACTGGTGGTAGACTTGTAGAATTGCATATTTTTATTTAGCCATTTGTATGTTCTAAGTTATCATTGTCCTTCTCTGACAGGGAATTACTGAAAGAACACAAAAGATGAGCCTTTGATTTCTCTCCTGATTTCAGATTTGTCTGGTTCTAGATTCACCCAAAACAGCCACTAGAGGAAAAGTGATGGGTCTGTGCCTGTAATGCTTGGCCAGATGTCAAGTGGCAGCATCAATATTTCTAATAGCTGTGGGAGGCTTTAGAGTACTTAGTGAAACTTATGGAGGTTTTAACACTTAACCTGTAGCAAGTCTCTACAAAGAATATGCAAACCACAGTGTTTCTTAAGCTTATAACTAGGTCAAACAAGGACAGATTTTCACAGGAATGTCAAAAAAGAAATCCATTATGCAAAAGTCAGTTCTCTGCCAAATTTCAAGTCCCTATCCTACGGCTTGGTGCTGTAACAGCATTCCAAAGAACAAATTGCCAGAATTCCTATTAACATTCAAAAAAAAAAAAAAAAAAAAAGTCTTTTTCCTTAGGTTCATGCAGTAGCTGAAGCATTTTTTGCTAGAAGTTAAAAATATCCCCAGCATCATCAAAATTTCAGCTTGAGGTAACTCTTAATTTAATTGGTAAAAGTCTGAATAAATCATAAGCATCTGAAACCTGTTCCTAAAATCAAAGTTTCAGGGAACCTTGAAAAAAATAGTTAATTGACCTGCCTGTAACAGAACAGAAAACAAAAGACAAGCCAGAGCAGCACGTTTCCTTCAAGGCAAGCACCTTTGAATTGATAAACTCTGTGCATACATACCACATTAAACTCTGCATCGAGTTAGAAGCAGAGTTGTATTTATGTCAATTAAGTCAATGGGATAACTACTAGACTAACATTATTAGGATTTGGCCTGAAAGCTAAAATAGCAGAGAAACCTTTAAGTGAATAAGATCCAATCTATTAGTATAATTTTTAATACCAAAAATAAATTTGCAGCTGTCTTATCAGTGAACTTTACATATTTTGTTCATTCCCACTAGTTTGTTTATCCTCAATTTCAAGTTAATTTTCAGATTTATACACTACCTTTTGATATTATAATGATAATTTACAGATGAGAAAGGCTTTCTGTTGGCTTGAGGGAGAACTAGAACCTGGTCATGTACCAGATCAAGACACGTTTCATCACTCATTCAGAGTGATGGTTCCTGAAGCATAGCTCCAAAACATTTTTACTGATAAATATTTCCTACATATGGTGATTCATAAAAATAAGTCCCAAACTCACAGACATTACTTACCTGCACAAATGTTTTCATCTCTTTGATTTGAACTGCAGCTATTTTTATTATTATTATTTTGTGGAAAATGTCCCCCTTCCTTCTCTTCTGTATGTGTCTTATATTTTCAGTGTGGGATGAATGTTAAAGCATTATGAGTTAAAAAGTTATGGCTTGTTCCAATTCAGATCTCACCCTTAAAACTCTGCCAGAAATGGTACTAACCTAAAGATGACAAGTTGGCAGAAGAATATTAAAAGATGAAATGATCTTGGCAAACTAGGATTGTAAATCACTTCCATATCCATTTATTATAATAATAAATGGCTACTATTTTCTCAGAGACACTGAAATGAATAGGAATTATTTCATGTCAACTAAACAAAACTTTTAAAATAGCTCTATTTATTTTTGAATTGTCTAATTGCACAACTCATTACCTGATGTTCATTTTTCTGGAACATATAGACAGCTACCAGAAGACATGAAAAACCAACTAATCTGGACTAGGGTTTGGAGCCAGGGTTGAAGAAGTTAAGGTTGTTAAAATATATCGAGTATAACGGTATTCAGTGGAAGAAGG
>NW_008825308.1:1657751-1671963 GCF_000699105.1 Pygoscelis adeliae | reverse complement strand
GTATGGCTACTTTTTTGCTGGTACGACTGGGATAAAGACATTCACACTTCACTGCATTATATAGCATGTTGGTTTGTGTGCTGACAGTGATCCCACCTCTTTAATTTCTGAGCAAAAATACTGATATTTGTTGTCTGCAATCACCCTGGTTTTAGGTACTATGTCCTAGGGTGGTTGTTTTCATTTTGGGGGTCTGTGTGTGTGTGTATTTTGTCTCATTTTAGCTATAGCTTTGTTTTGTTTCTTTTCATAAATGTTTGTATTTGGCTATAGCTGAACCATAATCAATCACAGGTGTGACAGACTGATATAAATATTAGTCGACTTCAGCATTACTGTGGAGTTGATCAATGATATTTGATGTAACTTCAGCCACCTGCTTTGCACATTCTGTTCCTAGCAGTCTTCTGGCAGTCATTCTTTGTGAGCAGAATCCAAACACTACATTTCATTAAACGGAGGTAAAAGGTGTGTGCGTGGGGGTTGTTTATTTGTTTGTTTGTTTGTTTGTTTTTGTTAAGTATTTCCAGAAAAGATCAATGTATGTGGGAGAGAGAAAAGCAAAACAGAACATCCAACTCTTGAGAAGCTGTTGAAGTAGAAAATTCTGCAAGAAATTTAACTTACAGTCCTCTAGTATTCATGCAAAAAAGTTGAGACAGCCACTCACATCAAAAACATCAAAACATCCACAAGAAAGCTATGTATTTATTTATTCAGTCAGTCAGTGAGTTTTGTCTACACTATTTATAAATTTTAAAAGAGTCTTGGCAAAGTGAAAGTCAGTTTGTCATTGTGGGGAAAAAAAAAAAACCCAAACCAAAAAACCCAACAAAAACCTAAACATCTATTCACTTCATTCCAAGCTAACCTCAAAATGATTTTTTTCTGCCATACTGATCCTACTTCTTGAGAAGAAACTAGAGCTGAGTTGAATGAACAAATATTCCTTGGTCCTAGATATGCATCTGTGCACAACTGGATCAAGATGTGATAAATTTTAGCCATTTTTCTTCAGTACTTCAATCCAAATAGATTGATGTCAGTGATATCCAGTAAAGTTAATGGAATTTGCTAATCTAACTGAGAAAAGAGGTAGATGCTGATAACAGTTATGGATTTTTTTTAATCACAACATTGAAGAAAACAACATTGAAAGCTAGTTTACAACTTTGTCTTTCAATAAGATCAATGCGAAGGAGGGATAACTTGAAGGGCTCAATTAATCTGTAAGGGTAATATCAGTGGCAAAGTGAAAACTGTCACAAGAGTATTATGCTACTCAAGAGTCTAGATCTATCATATGGCACACAAAGGTAGGTAGAACTACTACTTTTTGGCACCTGATGTCAAACGTACGGTCATGACAATATGCAACTGCTATTAAAGTGCATATCCAAAAGCAAGAACAAGATTTCTGTGAGTTTGCCCTATTTTGCTATAATGTTCTGGAACATTATTTGATATAAAACATTAGTTGGTCAATACAGACACTTGCTGCTGAATACATCTTCCAGCTTTACAGCAGCCTAAAACAATTTTTCACGTCTTTAGTATTCTTGAATTCTCAAGGAAAATACCCTGCAATTCTTCAGAAAGTTTGGCTGTGGTTTCCTCATAATCAGCCTATAGTTTTCAGTTTTCACAGTCTAGAATAAGAAAATTGTAACAAAGACTTCCAAAGTTTTAGTAACTAAATTACAGAACCAAGATAAGAGAGACTCATCAGGCTTACAGGGACTGGAAAGATGAGAAGAATTTATTTAACTATCAACATTGGAAATTTCGTTGATGACGTATATCACGGATAATCTGGACAATGGGATTGAAAGTACCTTCACCAAGTTTGTTGATGAAATTAAACTGTGTGGGGTACGGTGGACATACCAGAAGGGAGAGCCATCTTGCAGAGAGACCTGGACAGGCTGGAAGAGTGGGCAAGCAAGAACAGTGTGAAGTTTAACAAAGACAAGTACAAGGTTCAACAGCAGATGACATAGGCAAAGAGCCCAGTACAGGCTAGGATTTGTGTGGCTGGGCAACAGCCTTGCTGAAAGGGACCTCGGGGTCCTGGTGGACAGCAAAATGAACATGAGTCAGCAGTGCGCTGCTGCAGCAACAAAGGTGAATTAGATCCTGGGCTGCATCCAAGGGGATCATTACTAGCAGAGATAGAGACATGACCATCACACTCTACTCAGCGCTTCCCAGGCCACACCTGGAGTACTGTGTCCAGTTCTGGTCCCCACAATTCAACCAAGATGCAGACAGACTGGAAAGGGTCCAAAGGAAGGCCACAAGGATGATCAAAGGGCTGGAGAACCCGCCCTATGAGGAAAGACTGAAGGAGTTAGGTCTTTTGACCCTGTTAAAGAGAAGGCTCAGGAAGACCTCATCACAATTTTCCAGTACTTAAAGGGTGGCTACAGAGAGGACAAAGGTTCTCTCTTCCCAAGGAGCCACATGACAAGGATAACAGGAAACAGGTGTAAGTTGCATAAAGAGAGGTTTCATCTCAACATAAGAAAGAAATTTTTCACAGTGAGAACAATCAATCACTGGAACAACCTTTCCAGGGACATGGTGGAATCCCCATCAATGAAGGTTTTAAAGGAGCAACTGGACAGGGTGCTAGATAATCTCATTTATGTTCCCTTTCCCACAAAAGGTTGGACCAGATGATCTTTCAAGGTCCCTTCCAACCTGGGCTGTTGTATCATTCTATGTAGTTTATAATACTGTTTTGGAGAAAAGAACTTACTGAAAGTGTATGAAACATCTTATTGTGTCCTCCTAAAGCAAATTTCAGAATAGCAGTGTTTGGAGAATTTATTCTCCATTTTAATTTTTCAAACCCTTATTGCCACTATTCTGTTGTGCAAATTTTCATGATATGACCTATGCTGATCCTTACAAAGCTGAAAAGCAATAAGATTCAGTGACTGATGAAGGCTAACTTTTGGAGGCCCTCTTTCTACTGCTTTTAAATGACAAAAATTAATATAGAAGTATTTTACCTGTACTTGAGTTTATATGTATCTCTACATGATAAGTGGTATTAAAGTTTTTCTATTTTTTTCTTTTTTTTTTTTTTCCATTTTCTTTCTATGTTATTACATTCCCCAAGGTTTAGGTTCCAAAAGTGGGCAGCTTTACCCAAAAGAATTTGACAGTCATGTAAGACAGCGTATTTTTATTTCATGCTGCTTACCACTGGCTGAGAAACCTCATCAGCTTTTAACTGATACTAAATCATGGGCATCTTTTAAAAACAGGAAGATAATGGAGATATCTGGACACAAAACTTTTAATGGGAACTCTTTGAATCAATGAAGGGAAAAGAATGTGTCTAAAAATGTTATTCAGGAGACAGAGTGATAGAAGGCATAAGTACAGGACCTTACAAGGGTAAGAAATTGTGAGGGCTGGTAGGGAGCAAATACTGAGGTAGAGAAAGATGAAGAAAGCAGAAAAAAAAAAAAAAAAGATTTATATCAGACGAGACTCCAGGAATGAGTTCTCTTGATTACTTTGACTTGATATGAATTCCTAGGGAGATGAATTGAGAAAACTGAGAAGTTGAAATTCCTCACTGTTGCTTTGTGGAGCAGAGATAGTATGATGGAAAATACCTTTGTACTATAGATAGTCCTATGAGATTCCTGATGACTCCAACTTGCAATGTTTTTCATATACATTTTAACTTCTGCATTCTGTTACTATAAAGTGCTGCTCACCACCTTTTATGCTATCTTTTGGCTTAACAGTTAAAACTGTTAATTAAGATGTGCAAAAATTAGGCTGCAAATTAAAGGAATTATATGTTAAAAATAAATCCCAGTGATCTATACTTTGATGTCAATGGAAAGTGCAGCTATTCAGCACCTTTAGAATTCATCCCTGAGGTCTGGTTGTCAGTGAGATATGAGAGAAAGAAAAAATTAAAAAAAGGCTATGTTAATCAGAGTTTCAAGGCAGGTCAGAATGACCTAGATATTTTTAATGTGAAGGTTAAAATAGTGGAAAGTTGACATGTTACTAGGTAACCTGGTCTTTTTAAAATATTGACAGAAGCATGCACCATAGCAGATGATGGTGTTTTTTTACAATATGATTGCGTCTCTTTGTGTTCCCTAAATGTCTGATAGTTAGAGAAAATAATGACAGTGCCTGCAAGGCACTGTCTCTAGACTTCCGAAAAAGAAGCTACTAGGAAAGCAATAACAAAAATGTAGTGAATTTGTGTATTGACACATTTTGTTGGAGTCTGGAGGCAAATCATGTCTGTAACTTTCTGAACACAAGTGATCAGTGAGGCAGAAAAATAAACTGAGGCACATGAAGCCATGTTATAAGTGATTGCAAATGTCAGGTAACAGAACATTTAGGAATGCAAAACAATGGCAGGACATACAATACATTTGTACTGTATATGTTTTTAATTTCTTTTTCAGGTAAAATTCACAAATGAAAAAACATTTTATTTTATTTATTTTATTTTATCTCTAAGTGGAGTTATCTGTTGAAAACAAAGCATGCAAACCAGTGAGTCCTAATCTCAGAAAGATAACATATAGCCTACAATATGTGAAGTCTCTACAGTACTTTTCAGTAGTCAAATTCCACCAGTTGTAACTTTTTTAACAAAATGAAGAAACAGAAAATTGGATATTTTGGGTCATATTTTACAAAAATTACTTGCAACCAAGTGAAATAAAATTTCAGGTATGCTTTACTATAGTTCATTTACTGAGAAAAATAATATTTTTGGGTGCAAAGTAAAGATAATTATGAATTTTCTCTTAGAATGATTTGCCAATGGACAGCATTTCTTTTAAAAAAACAAATTTTTATTTTCTGTGGGAGAAAATAAAAAGTAAAAATATATTTTAAATTCATTTCACATGCTAGAAAACCTATTTTGCGGATCAGCCTAGGCTGAACACTACTAAAGGTTTGTTCCTTGTTATCCAAAATAAAAGCAAGCAAATCTATTTAAGCAATATGGTTGGAAGATGCAGAAATTCTAAGAAATTAAAAACAAATAGATTTTTCAAGCACTTACAAACTATATATAAAAATATAGTACTATGTTATCATGGTTTAACCCCAGCTGGTAACTAAGCACCACACAGCCACTTGCTCATTCCCTTCACAGTGGGATGGGGGAGAGAATTGGAAGAGTAAAAATGAGAAAACTCATGGGTTGAGACAAAGACAATTTAATAGGTAAAGCAAAAGCTGTGCATGCAAGCAAAGCAAAACAAGGAATTAATTCACTACTTCCCATTGGCAGGCAGGTGTTCAGCCATCTCCAGGAAAGCAGGGTTCCATCACACGTAACGGTGACTTGGGAAGACAAAACGCCATCACTCCAAACGTCCCCCCCTTCCTTCTTCTTCCCCCAGCTTTATATGCTGAGCATGACATCACATGGTATGGAATATCCCTTTGGCCAGCTGGGGTCAGCTGTCCCAGCTGTGTCCCCTCCCAACTTCTTGTGCACCCCCAGCCTACTCTCTGGTGGGGTGGTGTGAGAAGCAGAAAAGGCCTTGACTTTGTGTAAGCACTGCTCAGTAATCACCAAAACATCCCTGTATTATCAACACTGTTTCCAGCGCAAATCCAAAACATAGCTCCATACTAGCTACTGTGAAGAAAATTAACTCTATCCCAGCCAAAACCAGCACATTCTCCACCCCTTATTCCATACCATTTACATCATGCTCAGGTATCAGGCGGAGGGTGATACCACACTATCCAATACATTCTCATTACCCACCACCCCCCTTCCCATCCTTTGATATAATACACAGATACCATTCCCTTAGTCTATGGACCACCCTTGTAAAATGTCTGTAAAATGTTCACAAAATGTCCACCGAGTTAATTTAGTCCATGACTTTGGGCTCCATCTCTTGTTGTGGTCACTCAGGACATGAGAGGTGTTGTGTTGCGTAGCGCTATTGGGCACCAGAACCAGCTCAGGTCGGGTCACTGCTGCACTTGCACGGCTTCTTGTAAGGCTTGTCCTCCGTTGGTTCAGGTGGTTCCTGCTGTAGTAATGCCTATAACATGCAGCTCAAATCATGTTTGCGCCATGAAGCATTCAATGGTTTTGCATATTGTAAGGAGAGGTCATCAGTGCTCCAGCAAGCACTATATTTGGTAGCTCCTCATGGCATTTCGGGGCATGGTGTAGTGTTATTCCAGCTCCACCCTGTGGCCTCATGGGTGGATTGAAGAATATAATCACATCTGGCATCCCATACCGAACTAGCATTTACCATGCCTGGTGGCCAACTGTAGACAATATAAGTATAGCCTCTTCCCTTGATCTCCCTAAATCTCCAACAATAATTAGTATATTGCTCCCATGTGAGCTTGAGGACTAGCAGTATGTTAATGTCCTGCGCAAAAATTGGTAAAGGGTCTTCTGCTGACTTGAGTGTGGGCAGGCAAACCATTAAGGTTAACATAAGAGGTTAAGTTCATCATTTGGGCAAATCTTACTATCATTTTTGCTACCATATTGCTGTCCAGGTCCTGGTTGCTTCCCTTGGTCACTCACCTTTAGGGGTCGTGATCTGCCTATTTCTAACAATCGCTGCCATTCTCCAGCTCTCCAGACTTTTGTATGGCCTACTTTCCATTGATTGGATTCCCATTGACAAATCCACTCTGTGGCACCCTTATAGGTTGCGTAGGAATGAGTGTAAATTATGGCAGCGCCATTCTTTGCTGTCAGCAAGAGGGCATGCAACTCCCCTACCTGTGCACTACCTTCCCCCTCCTCTGTAATCGTTCTCCCAGTAGCAATTTCCAATGCTGCTGCTTTATATTGCCACCTAGATCCCACTTGATGGGCAGATGCATCTGTGAACCGCACTCCTTGTGTACCTGAGCCTGCGGTCAGTTCGGGAGCCTCTTTGATCAAGGAAGGTTTATAGGGTTGTCCCAGCAAAACTGGATCTGGATTCACAGGTTGTTGGAGCTTAGGCGCTTTGACTGGGCCCTCTCTTAATGACAGTAACTGACTAACTCCCTCGAGATAGGCACACCACTTCCATATCGTGGCCTTCTGGGCCACTCCCTCAGGAGGGGGTGATCCCTTGAGGATTGATTTTAGCAGAGGAAAAGGGCCTTGTACTATAATGTCTTGTGAAGTACGTAACCTCTCCGTCTCCTTAACTGCCCTGGTAAGTGAGAGGAGTCCCATCTCTCACTCTGAGTACCATTGTTCAGCTTCCTTGAATGAAGTAGAAGAGAATAATAAAGGTCTAGCCGGCACCCTCGGTCCCTTTTGGAATATACTGCAATAGGAGGCATGTTCTGCGAACCCCCATCCTATACTCAACGGGTCTTGTGAGTGTAGTGGGCCTAGCCTCTGATAGGTCTTAAGTTCATCCTTTAGGACATTAAGGGCCTCTGTATGTCATGGAGTCAAATTCCATTCCTTATTTTTTTGGAGCAAGTCCTATGCAAGTCGCACTGCAACTGTTCCAGCTATCCACCAAGCTCCTAGGAATTTAATTTCTTGTCCAGGACCTTGACATTTGGAAGGCAGAATGTCTAGCCCTTTTTTAGTCAACTGGTTCTAGATGGCTTCGGCCACTTGCCCTACCTGTTCTTTATTATCTCCACCAACTAGGATGTTGTCTATGTACTGATATATGTGGATGCCTGACGGCACCTCCACTGTGTGAGGAGTTTGGCCAGGGCGTTGTGGGCAATAGTGGGGGAAGTGTTTATATCCTGTGGGAGTTGATTAAAGGTGTATTGGGTCCCTTCCCAAGTAAAGGCAAACTGAAGCTTATCCTTTTCTCTTAATGGGATCATGAAAAACATATCCTTGACATCCAGGGCGGTCATCCACGGGTGGGTGGCTGCCTGTATTGCATTACTATTGAGGTTAGACTCAGGACAACAGCCGTTAGTGGTGGGGTATTATTGTTTAATCTTCAATAGTCAATCGTTAGGCACCACTGCCCATCTGGCTTACGAACTGGCCAAACTGGAGAATCATAGGGGGAGTGTGTGTGACTTATGATCTGTCTCTTCTCAAGGTTGCTAATCACCTCTGAAATGCCCCATTTAGCTGCGGTTGATAGCAGATATTGAGAACGTAGGTTACTTTAGATTGAGGTAGTACGGGAGCAAGCTGCAGGGTCCTCACATGGATGGCCTCTGCTCCTCTACCTCCAAAACTCCACGCCTTGCCATTAGGTAAATACCACCGCTTGTCCACTCATACATCAAATCCCAATATATTTCCCTTATAAAGGCTTAGAGCCACCTCCACGGCCGTCATCTGCTTTTCTCCAGGTAGCCAAAGTTGAGTCCGAGCTATGGGACATTTTTCTGCTGCACCCGTCACCCCTATTATGTTTATAGTCTTTCTCAATAGTTTAATTCCTAACTCATCAGCTTATTGCTTATTAGTTATTGCTTAGCACACTAATTTGGGCCCCTGTGTCAATTAAGAACTCTAAACTTATTCGCTTCAGACCCACGGGGATATGTATATAAGGATCCCTGTCAGCAGACCATTGGCAAGAATTCACCATGCAGAGTGGGAGTCCCGAACACCAAACTGCGGCTTCTAGTTCTTAAACTCATTCAGTTCCCCTCACAGGGACGCAAAAGGGTTAATTGTGTCTGTGCTATTAATACTGCCCAGCCAGCTTTAGAAATGAGGATACAAAATGTACACAATGACTCACCTACAAGATGATGGCTCTCAACTTCAAGGAGTTTCCTTGGGCGGCGTCCCGACCCAAGGGGAGAGTCCCCGACTGCAGACCTGCTGCTCCGAGGAGGACCGACTCCACTTGCCGTCTGGCAGGGCTCCATTTATACCTTAGTCCAATCCGATCTGTGGTCAATTCTGATTGGCTGAGGGCCTTAACTTTCTTACTCCTCGCCCGAGGTGTATACGTGACCATAATTACTGGCCCAAAGTGTGTACATGACTGTCAACACTCACCACCTTAAAGGTGCGAAAATAAGGCTGCGAAAAGTAGGGACGCAGTGGTCTTAATGCCCCCAATCTTTATCAGGGCGGGTGCACCTGCCATAGTACCCACCCAATGTCTTGTGCACCCCCGGCCTACTCGCTGGTGGGGTGGTATGAGAAGCAGAAAAGGCCTTGACTCTGTGTAAGCACTGCTCAGCAATAATGAAAACATCCCTGTATTATCAATGCTGTTTTAATCACAAATCCAAAACATAGCCCCACACTAGCTTCTAGGAAGAAAATTAACTCTATCCCAGCCAAAACCAGCACATATATGCATATAGTACTGCATATTGAAGTGCATTAGAAGTGTCTAATGGCAGACTCAATTTTTTGGTATGCATATTTTGTTCTTAACAAGAAGCTGAGTATTATATTCTGGGAAGAGAAAACAAAGCATAAGTTCTTACCAAGAAATACTCTTCAACCTACCTGGAAATATTTAACCAAATAAAGCCCACTTAGAAGCTGGAATATTTTTGGCAAATCAAGAAATCAGAATGAAGAAAGTATGACAGACTTAAATCCGAAGTAATAAATTACACTTAAGAAGATCTAGAAACCCAGGGAGTGAACATGGAATGTAGAAACCAGTAAGAAAAATACTACAGGGGAAGAGCTGAACTTATGCCCAACATCACTGGATATTAAAAACTGAAGGTGGTCAGAAATCTTATAGAAATTCAAGAAGGATCAATTTACTTAATAACATCTCCAGAGAGAGAAAGTTTATTCCCGAGCATCTTCAGTCTGTAAAGCCCACTAAAATGTATTTCAGGTAGATATATCTGATAAAACACCATGCTCCGCCTTGGAACATACAAGCATTGCAAGAACCGGCATATGTTTGTTACACTTACTAGAAGTCACCAAATAATTAAAATCTATTAGGAAAAAAAAACCTCTGTTCTAATCTGAATAAAAGGATCTATTAGAGGAAATGACACTAGATATTCCTGTAGCAAAGAAGCTAAAACATATTACTTGCTTTTTGGGATAAAATACTGTTTGAGCATTACACCTAAACTGATCTACTGTTTTCTATGATTAAAACATAATGGCTTCATCAAAAGGTGGTATAAATTTTTCCTGAACCACCACAGAACTCTATGGATGGAAAGTCTAGCATACTGTTTTCCTAAAAACAAAGATCAATTTTGCTCAGCCACTGTTTAATACATTTTAGTAGCTGCAGTATATACACTGGGATGTATAGAGTGAGTGAGCTTTGTAAAGTTACCTCTGAATCATGGCAAAGAAATAGTGCTTGAATCTTAATATAGGGTAAAATTTCCTGTAAAATATCTGTCTGATGTTCAGTTAGATGTTTGGTTTCATATTCTTATTGTATCATGTGAGCTGCTTATCTTGGTAACAGGGTGAAAGGGAAAATAAGCCAACTGTCAGATTGTGAACAATTATGACTATTTAAAAAAAAATGTTTTGCAACTCTGCATTTTGTCAGTTGACTTCTCTCTTTAAAATGTACAAGAACTGTTAGAGTAATTAGATTAAATTTACATGATTTTTCTTATGAGTAGTTGTTATTAATTTTAAAAGTTATGGCAGAAACGGAATGAAAAGCTATCAAGGCACAAAGTAGTTGTGCATTGCACTGGAAATCAAGAGACATACATGTTATTCCTGGTTCTCTCTCTTGTTCCCAAGGCACTTCACATCTCTGTATCTCATTTTCTGTAAAATGGGGATAATGATATTGTAGCCTTTTTGTAAACTGCCTTGCGGTCTGGTCTGCACATGAAAAGTGTTATATAAGTGGTATTATTCTAACTTCCATTATTAATGTTACCTACACTGCAGCTGTTGTAGTTATGATATTTATACTTGTCCTACTGACTAATTAAATGCTTTTCCTCTTCAGTTGTATTTTTAAAAGGTAACATTACTGATTCCTTTGTCATCACCATAATTGTTTACACCATGTAGACCAACTTATCTGATCCCTGTTTTGTAGTGTATATACACATACACATGCACATGCAGATATATATGTTTATATGTATGCATGTACACATATATATACACACAAATATATTACAAATACTTGCACGAAAGCCATGTACCATCTTTTGAGGATAATGTGTAGAAGCGCTACTTTTTCTTCACTTATTTTCCATTTTATAACAGAATTATATATTATTATACTCTTATTCATATTTAGTACTACCTCACCATTAGTCTTATTAGACACCCACATACCATTTTGAAAATGTTCTACACTTTTATCAAGGGTAAAGCCATCTAAGTGACACTTTCAGCTATTAGCAAAATGCTGTGTTAACACATTATTTCTACTGCTTTCTGGAAATTAAACTTCAGAATAAGCAAATGGAATCATCACTTAAAAATAGTTGAGCAATCTTGTGCTTTTGTTTTATTTCTAACTCGTGATTGTATAGTTCAACTAAAATTAACCAAACAACTGGTAAGCAAGACTCTGTCAGTTGCTTTATGTGCCCCCAGAGTTTTCTTCAAAGCAAGAACAAAGTGCTTCATTGCTTCTTTCCAAACTGCATAAAAAGAAACAAACTTATAGTGGTTCATTGCACTTAACTTCAGAAAAATGTCAGATCTTCTGAAGTGAACCTCAGATTAGTTCCATTACAGTGTGCTTAGGCAGACAGAGAACACCTCACCTATGTTTTGGGGTTTTTTTTGCTGTTCTTGTTTTCATTTTTCAGCTCTAAATTGTTTTAGCTAGTGAGAAGTGACATAAATTTTGAGTAATCAGTTGACTTAGTCAGATGATTGTGGTGAATTTTACTTTTTTCCCAATTTTAACAAATGGCTGAGTAAATGAAGCAACCATTTTTTTCTCATAAAAGGTGAAATGCTGCTAAAGTTTCTGCTGAATTTGTTTACCAAAAGGTAGGGGATCTAAGGTCACAATTCCTCCAATTCTACAATGGCCTCCTATTGCAAAATTGATTACATTGCTAAGTCTCCTCCAATCATTCATCATCACATTTGCACACAGCTGTTTCAGAAGCCACATGGTCATCTGTTTACTTTCTGGGAAATTGATGTAGTACCAGTAAAATTCCTGTTGATTTCAGGCAGAAATATGTTTAGAGATTTGTGCAAAGGCTCTCCACTGAATTTTGATATTTTCCCTCTGGTATGCCAAGGCTTCTCTATGGGCTTTGAAGAGACATGGATTATTTCACTTGATGATTTCACACCACCAGTACTGAAAAAAGTATCACAATACTATCAAGTGTCACAACTTCAAAAATACCATTTTCCCATTACTATATTTTTCATCCCCTCTCAATTACTTTAAACTTTCCACTTCATCTGATTTCCCTCAGGGGTTAAAACCTGTGTCTCCTTGGCAAACAGCTGCTTTCTGCAGAGGTACAAGGTGCCCACCACTACAAAGTTCCTTCTTAGGACTGTCAGACTCTCACTACCATTACCCGTATAGGAATGCTCCTTTTTTGCAATACTTTAAAAAGAAGATTCTTACTGCTGAATTGGAGAGATATGGGTTTGATGGATGGACTTTTAGATGGATAAGGAAATTGGCTGAAAGGCTGCATCCAAAAAGCTATTACGGTAAATGGCTCAATGTCCAAAGGGAGATCAGTAATGAGCGGTGTCCCTCAGGTGTCTGTACTCGGACTAATACTATTTAATACTTCATCAAACACATAGACAGCGGGATTGAGTGCACTCTCAGCAAGTTTGCAGATGACACCAAGCTAAGTGGTGCAGTTGATTTGCTGGAAGGGAAAGGATGCCATCCTGAGGGAGCTTGACAGACTTGAGGAGCGGGCCCATGCAAACCTTATGAAGTTCAACAAGGCCAAGTACAAGGTCCTGGGTCAGGGCAATCACCAGTATCAATAGAGACTGGGAGATGAATGGCTTGAGAGCAGTCCTCCAGACAAGGACTAGAGGATGCTGGTGGATGAAAAATTGGACATGAGCTGGCAATGTGTGCTTGCAGCCCAGAAAGCCAACCGTATCCTGGGTTGCATAAAAAGTAGTGTGGCCAGCGAGTTAAAGGAGTTGATTCTCCCCGCTCTGCTCTGCTCTGGTAAGACCTCACCTGGATCATCCAGCTTCGGGAGCTCAGTACAAGAAAGACACGGACCTGTTAGAGTGGGTCTAGAGGAGGGCCACAAAAGTGATCAGAGGCTGGAACACCTCTCCTATGAAGAAAGGCTGAGAGAGTTGGGAATGTTCAGCATGGAGAAGAGAAGGCTCTGTGGAGATCTTATAGCAGCCTTTCAGTACTTAAAAGAGGCTTGTAAGAAAGATAAAGACTTTTCATCAGGGTCTAGTGACAGGACAAGGGGCAATGGTGTTAAACTGAAAGAGGATAGGTTTAAATTAGACATAAGGAAGAAATTTTTTTAGGATGAGGCTGGTGAGACACAAGAACAGGTTACGCAGAGAAGTTGTGGATGTTTCATCCCTGGAAGTGTTTGAACTCAGGTTGGATGAGGCTTTGAGGAACCATATCTAGTGGGAGGTGTCCCTGCCCATGGCAGGGGGTTTGGACTGGATGATCTTCAAAGGTCCATTCCAACGCAAACGTTTCTATGATTCATTCTAAGATGAAAAAATGCCTTTACCAATTTGCACTCTTGTCTTCAGTCTGTCCCTTTGCACTGTCAGACAGGCTGCATTCCTGGTTTCCCAACAAGAAGCAGTCAGCTACAAAATGATGAGGCAGAGGCAGAATCCCAACAAGCTAAATGTAGCAGTGGTGTGCCAGGCCAAAACCTTTATAACAGAACAAAAAAGCACAAAAAGTTGGATAGTTTTATATTTGTATTATGTATAAACATATAGTTTGTACATACAGTATAAAAGGTATATGTAGTTATATAGTTTCTACACAGACATTATACCATATAGCATGTATAGAATGAATATATAGTTAGCATATGTAGTAATATAGTGCTTAAAGATGTTGATTTTTTTGGTGTAGTAGTGCATGTGCTGCTGTGCATGACAGCCCTAAAAACTGAGTAGTTTGATAAATTCTCTCAACACCGTTATTTCATAGAATCATAGAATCATAGACTCATTAAGGTTGGAAAAGACATCTAAGATCATCCAGTCCAACCGTCAACCCAACACCACCATGCCCACTAAACCATGTCCCTAAGTGCCTCATCTACACGTCTTTTAAATACTTCCAGGGATGGGGACTCAACCACT
>NW_008825308.1:1649118-1656903 GCF_000699105.1 Pygoscelis adeliae | reverse complement strand
AGATCTTGAACAAGACCGGCCCCAAAACTGAGCCCTGGGGAACACCACTTGTGACTGGCCGCCAACCGGACTGAACTCCATTCACCACAACTCTCTGGGCCCGGCCGTCCAGCCAGTTTTTGACCCAGCGCAGAGTAAAAACATTTGTTGTTGTCTCTAACGGCAGCGGCCAGATTGCATTCCAGCTGGGCTTTTGCCTTTCCCATTCCCTCTCTGCATGACCTAACGAGATCCCTGTACTCTTCTTGAGTCGCCTGCCCCTTCTTCCACACGTGGTAAACTCTCCTTTTTTTCCTGAGTCCCAGCAAGAGCTCCTCGTTCAGCCAGGCCGGTCGTCTTCCCCACACTTTCTTCTTACAGTGTATGGGGACAGTTATAAGGGATATTTCCCTTATAACCATCTTAAGACCTTGTTATTGCTAACCGGAATATGGCTCTTAGGTATGTGATACTCAGACCTGAAGTATCCACCTTTTAGATGCTTGACCCCATGGTGAAATTTCTGAGCTAAATTCATGCAGACAGTTTTAAAAATAATTATAAACTACAATGGTAAGCTTTGTATGTATAACTGCTGAGGCATTGCTGGTTTGAAAGGAAGAAACCTGCATTTGGCTCTGCATGGGGTGTGTGATGAAAATTTACTTCCTCAAAATATAAGGCACATTGATGTGACTACAATTAAAATCAATACTCTTGTAAGGAGCAGCAACATATTTTTGAAATGAAACAAAATGCAGAAAGTTGGGTTGGGTTTAAGTTTTGGAGGCCAAGACCAAACTCAGCCTATCTAATATTAGGCACATAAGTAAAGTGGCTAAGACACAAATTAAATAGAGAATAAGTAATGTAAAGCAATTGATATACATTTTCAATGGAGATATTGAAATGGAGATTTCAAAAGAAAGATTGAGACCTTCACATGGTGATTCAGTCTTTAGATGTATCAAAGGTAAAAAAGACCAAAGAAACAAGATGAAATTAATCTAAGTCTGACCATATAAACCTGAACAACTAACTGAAGGACTCAAATTCCCCTGAGGGAAAGTTTCTGAAGATGTCATGATATTACTGTTGTGTGTTCTGTGTTTTTTGTAGCTTTGGTGTGTTTGCCTCAGACCATTTCCATATAGGTCTGTAAGGAAAGATAACTGGAGCATAGACAATACACAGTAGTTACCTATTCTGCCTCATGTCATAATAATTGCAAAGGAGAAAGTACTCTTATGTGTAACAACTTCTTACAGCTTATATCAGTCCAGTTTGTTTTTTCTTTTACAACTTTTGTCCATGGTGTCTCAGTACCTTTTGGTGTTAGCAAATGGACAAATTGTTAGTACACATTCATGGTGTGCCTATTACTGAATCGCCAAACCTGTCATTACTGTAGCAAATTGTTGCATAATTTACAGGTTTTTTCTCAAAGGATTTTTTTTTCCTTTGAAAAATTTTGTTTTGTGTTTACTGCCCATGAGAATATCAGCTTCTTATCAAAAAAAAAGGAGGTGATCCATCCTAAAAATGTTCAACCAGGACCCAAATTATTTTCAATAATTGTTACTATTTATTATTATATCAGCAGCAGCATTTTTATCAAGTAGTTTTATAGGCTATTTTATTGGGGTTATGTGGCAAGGTTTTGGTAGCAGGGCGGCTTCAGGGGTGGCTTCTGTGAGAAGACACCAGAATCTGCCCCCGTGTAGGACAGAGTTCCAGCTGGCTTCAAGACGAACCCACCACTGGCCAAAGCTGAACCAATCAGTGATGTTGGTAGCGCCTCTGCAATAACATATTTAAGAAAGGGTAAAAAATGCTATGCAGCAGCTGTGGGAGAAACAATTGAGAAAATGGGAGAGAAACAGCCCTGCAGACACCAAGATCAGTGAAGAAGGAGGGGAAGGAGGTGCTCCAGGTGCCAGAGCAGAGCTTCCCCTGCAGCCCATGGAGAAGAACATGGTGGTACAAGTTGTCCCCCTACAGCCCATGGAGGACCATGGTGGAGCAGATATCTATACTGCAGCCTGTGGAGGACCCCAAGCTGCAGCAGGTGGATATGCCCTGAAGGAAGCTGCAGCCCATGGAAAGTCCACGCAGGAGCAGGCTCCTGGCAGGAGCTACAGCCCTTGGAGAGGAGTCCACACAGGAGCAAGTTTTCTGACAGGAACTGTGGCCCATGTGGGGACTCATGCTGGAGCAGTCCATTCCTGAAGGACTGCACCCCATGGAAAGCACTTCTTGAAGAACTGCAGCCCATGGGAATGACCCATGTTAGAGAAGTTCACAAAGGACTATATTCCATGGGAGAGACCCCACACTGAAACAGGGAAACAGTGTGAGGAGGAAGGAGTAGCAAACACAATGTGTTCTGGGCTGTCTGCAACCCCCATCCCTCATTCCCCTGTGATGCTTGGGGGGAGGAGACAGAAGAATTAGGCATGAAGTTGAGCCTGGGAAGAAAGGAGTGGCGGAGGGAAGGTGTTTTTAGCTTTGTTTCATTTCTCACTATCCTACTCTGTTACAATTAATTGGCAATAAATTAAATTAATTTCCCCAAGTTGAATCTGTTTTGCCTGTGACGGTAACTGGTAAGTGATCTCCCTGTTATTATCTTGACCCATGAGCTTTATATCATATTTTCTTCCCCTGTCCTGCTGAGAAGGGGGAGTGATAGAGCAGCCTGCTGGGCACCTGGTGGTCAGCCAAGGTCAACCCACCACAGCTACAGTGGGTTAAGTGCCTTAGGACTAGAAAGCAAACAAAAAATCCAATAAACAGCAGCATTATCCATCACCTGAGACTTCGTATCGCATTTTTATGATGTACCTATCTTCTGTGCCCAAAACTGGATTTTATATTGTTAGTCTCCCTTCCATTGAAAACATGGTAAATCTTATGCTTCCATTTTCCTTGGGGAAGGTTTTAGTTGCCCAAATATAGATGTCAGTGCCATTTGAGACAACTTGGTATCTGAGACCAACCGCATGAGGCTAAATTGTGATTTTTGTCCTTCTACACGTTGTTCTCAATTATCGCAGAAAACAGAAATTCTCACTTTGGATATTGGAATAAATCTAGGAAACTTCAGAAGTCACTATACAGTTTGTTTCATGAAATGTAATCAAAGGAGAAATTTAGGGAGGAGAGGGGAAAGAACTTTTTTCAGTGTAATTTAACTTTAAACATGAATTTAAACAGTGCTTACCATTACATAAAATGTTAAGGTACAGGAAAGGCTAAAAATAAATCCCAATTGGATCACATTACTATTTATAGATTGCAGTATGTCATGACTGAATTAATTAAAAAGATGAAGTCACCTATTTAATGAACTTTAAAAACCTGCAATAACCTTTCATCTTCCAGGCTAATTGAAACAAGATGTATTTATGGTACCCTGTTGTAAGCTGTTAATTCAAAAATTAAAGCAAAATTGTAAATATCTTATTTTAACACTGTACTACCACCAGTGTAGCCAGCAGTAATTTTTTTGTGGGAAATTGTTATGTCTTCTAGGTCTTCTACTGCTTGGAAAACAATTTAATCCATGTGTATTTTTTATATATGTTTGTTTGTTTTTTTGTTTGTTTTGGTTTGTTTTGGGTTTTGTTGTGGTTTTTTTTTTTTTAACAATAAAAACTCTGTAGAGTCTTATATGCTAAGGAATTTAAATTAAGAACATTTTTCAGTAAGAAATCAGACTGGAGATTACCCAGGAACAGAAAATGTCTGGGTCATGAATAATGAGTAAGTTATGCCTACTTTAATCTGATCCTTTCTATCCTTGCATACATTATAAAAAAGCAGTGTGTAAGACAACACAGAAATAAACCCAGTGCAAAACATGATTCTTGGAAAGGTGAGTGATGTTTAAAAATGGATCAGCATTTTCTTAATAGCTTTGGCCTCATTCTGCCTAAGGGCAAAACTGAGTTTAACATTGTGCTAGTTAAGGTATTTCCTAATGTTAATTCATACAAACTATAGCAAGCTCTATTCCACAATTTTTATTATATGTTCCTATAAACTAACTTTCTAATACATATAAATTTCTCATTACTTCCCAAGGTCTTAGGGGAAAAAAAAAGGAAAAAAAAAAGATTCAAACCATCTCCTAGAGGAAGCATTGTTTGTTTACACTTCCTGCACAACCCTCTCATCTTAAACAGATCAGATATGTTAAATCATAATTCCAGTGGCAGAGTGAAGGAAATCATATAGCAAACCCAAAGCACTCAAGAGAAATTAATAGGTGGCAGGAGTGTTTCAGAAAAAAAAAATAGAGAACTTAACACAGCAAAAATTAGGGTTAAAAGATCCAGAGCACTGCAAATGTTAGCCCATAAAACCAAAATATTATTAGAAATAAGACTGAGCATCTAGAATAGCTGGATGTTGAAGTAATGATCATCTTAGAAGCCCAGAGAGAATCAGTTGCCCAGAACATTCAGAAGAATAAAATTCTGTAAAAGTTTGGGGACTGAAGCAGACAAGTAGCTGAGGAGAGACGATCAAACAGATAGGGTTGCTGAAATAAGAAGATCGAAGATTCCCTGTACTACTGCAAATGCAGTGGGAGATGACTGTGCTGGGGAGAGATGTCATGGATATATATTCTTAGAACGTATTCATAAAATGTATTTTAAGATATATTTCCAGATATAGACTAATAATCCATTTGCAAACCAGCTACTGGGTCTATTCCTACTTTCTTGGGGTATAGTGATGCACAGGTAGTAACTCTGCCCTAAACAGATTATTGGGGATTTGCCTAGCAACAGCTGGTAGAAAGTTTATTATCGCCTTTTTCTTTCCTTTTTCTGATGTGCTTGACTGGGAGGGCACTTCATTTTAATCAACCAATATAGTGCTTCCTAGATATTGTTGCAATCCAGCTTGATTAGGAGCACCACTATGGCTACTTTAAAATATGTCATGAATCAAGGCAGCTTTTAGAAACCCAAGAGTTAGGAAGTACAGTGGTAGCTTTACATTTATTACTATTAAAATTTGCAATTTGATAGGATTTGTAGAAGTCAAGAAGGGAAGATTATGGCAGGAATGGTAGAGGCATTTAGAAAATGACTGTTCTAGGCATAAAAAAATCACAAAGTAAAATATTGACATGAATGCACAGGTGGCTGTGCTGGTTTTGGCTGGGATAGAGTTAATTTTCTTCACAGTAGCTAGTATGGAGCTATGTTTTGGATTTGCGCTGGAAACAGTGTTGATAATTCAGGGATGTTTTGGTGATTACTGAGCAGTGCTTACACAAAGTCAAGGCCTTTTCTGCTTCTCACACCACCCCACCAGAGAGTAGGCTGGGGGTGCACAAGAAGTTGGGAGGGGACATAGCTGGGACAGCTGACCCCAGCTGGCCAAAGGGATATTCCATACCATGTGATGTCATGCTCAGCATATAAACCTGGGGGAAGAAGAAGGAAGGGAGGGACGTTCGGAGTGATGGCGTTTTGTCTTCCCAAGTCACCGTTACGCGTGATGGAACCCTGCTTTCCTGGAGATGACTGAACACCTGCCTACCAATGGGAAGTAGTGAATTAATTCCTTGTTTTGCTTTGCTTGCATGCACAGCTTTTGCTTTACCTATTAAATTGTCTTTGTCTCAACCCATGATTTTTTCATTTTTACTCTTCCAATTCTCTCCCCCATCCCACTGTGAAGGGAGTGAGCAAGTGGCTGTGTGGTGCTTAGTTGCCAGTTGGTATTAAACCATGGCAGTGGCACAGACTTAGTTAAAGAAGAGACAGAGGGTAGGACAACAAAGCAGAAAATTGGTAGTGATTGTAGAGTGAATTGTCAGTTGTCTTGATGTTGTCAGTTAAGACAATGCTAGCATCACTCTTTTAAACATTTCTGTGGCTGACTATAGTCCTCAGATTTGAGACAGAAAAATCTGTATTTTTTACATAATCCTTCCACTAATATTTTGTTGCCTTTAAGAGGTGAAACAAATGAAGCATTTTTTTAAATACTGCCTGACACTTTTTTCCTATGTCTGTGGGTACTCTTCGCTAAGTAACTATATCCCTTATGTGACAATGCTTTTAATATATTGAATTGAATTCAATATGGAATTCTGAGATTAAAGGAATAGATACATACCCCAAAACTGCTTGACCAATTTCATGAAACTTTAAATAGTTCTAAACCAAGTTATCTGTAGAAAGCAGTTTTAAAGACAAACATTGAGTAGGGACAGCTTATATTATTTGGAGTGGGGTTGGACTTTAGCTTTAAACACTTGTGCACTGATGTATAACATAGGTGTCCCCAGCTAACCTCAGTGTCTAAGCTGCAAGGCAATGGAAACCTGGGGGATTTGGTTCCCTAAACATAGGTATGCAGTGTCACCTGAAATGCTCTGGGTTTTACCAATGTGCCTGTACAGGGCTGGCATATATGAAATTGTGTGTCCAAGAGGTACACCTCCTTCTGGAGTAATATGGAACGCAAAACCAATACTCCACAGGACCCAAAATGGTGTTAGATGCCTATGTTTAGGCAACTGAATCCTACACATTGTCAACACAGTCAGTGAAGAGTCCAGAGAGCTATTTAGCAGAACAAATATAGGAGTCTATACTACTTGAGAGTGATTTGGACAGCTCTCCTGACCTCACGGCATATAATTCAGTCATCTAAGAATGGACAACTAGTGTTATTTGAGTTGCTAAAGGGAAACTTGCCTGGCTGCTGATCCAGAATGGTATGGATTTCTGTGTTGTATGCACCAGTCCCAAGAGGATGTCTCAGATAACCAAGGATTTCCTATGCAATGTTGTCAAGCCTTGAATGTCTATAGTCAAGAAAGAAGGCTTTATTGGTTAAAACAAATTAAAAATCAAGTTATTTTGGAAACAGAACTGAAGGACTTGAACTAAAGAAATAAATTTTTTTACGATGAGGGTGGTAAAACACTGGAACAGGTTGCCCAGAGAAGGGGTAGATGCCCCACCCCTGGAAACATTCAAGGTCAGGTTGGACGGGGCTCTGAGCCCTGATGAAGATGTCCCTGCTTATTGCAGGGGCGTTGGACTACATGACCTTTAAAGGTCCCTTCCAACCCAAACCATCCTATGATTCTATGATTCTATGTTTCTATGACTCCTCTTTGGAAGGCAATGGTACAATAAACTCCCTGTCTGGAAGCTGAAATTAAACAAAGTTAAACCAAAGTTATTTACCTATTTTCTGGCATGAATGACTGCAAGTAACTCTGGAACTTTATGTCAATCTTGATTTACTACTGCTAGAACATGTTTCTCTGAGCTTCAATATATTTTGTTTTATATTAAGATATGCTCTAATTTAAGTCCAGTTACTGGACTTCAAGAACAAATTAATTCATTAGATTTCATTAGATAATGAAATTATTATGCAAGCAATCGGATTAGTTCATAGGACACATATTTGGATTGTGACCTGTGGCCTATAGTGTGTTTCAGATTTCAAGGCCTTTTGGGGTTCTGTTAGAAAGCTGGAGGATGACTGAGAGAAAAGACACAAGAGGGAATATAGTGTCAGCTTTGAAGTGGGATCAAGAATTGCAGGTATCCAAAGAATAAAACAACACTTCTTGTTGGAGTAACAAGAAGAGAAAGAGGAATTTGTGTGTAGTCACTTTCATTGACACCTAATTGGAAGATGCTGCCACTTTCACTATTTTGTGTATCACAGCTCCTAATTTTACTATGAATATCCCTAGAATAAAGGTGACAGTTCATCAATAACAGTGTATTTCCTTTGCAAAATACAGAGGGAGACATC
>NW_008825308.1:1620608-1648771 GCF_000699105.1 Pygoscelis adeliae | reverse complement strand
TTCCCTGCCGGTCCTTCCTGCTCAGGGTGAGGGCTCCCCACCCTCTTCCCCTGCTCCAGCATGGGGTCCCTCCCACGGCAGACAGTCCTCCATGAACTTCTCCAATGTGAGTCTTTCCCATGGGTTACAGTTCTTCACAAACTGCTCCAGCATAGGTCCTTTCCACGGGGTGCAGTCCTTCAGGAACAGACTGCTCCGGTGTGGGTCCCCCACAGGGTCACAGGTCATGCCAGAAGACCTGCTCCAGCGTGGGCTCCTCTCTCTCCATGGGTCCACAGGTCCTGTCAGGAGCCTGCTCCGGTGCAGGCTTCCCACGGGGTCACAGCCTCCTTTGGGTATCCACCTGCTCTGGCGTGGGGTCCTCCATAGGCTGCAGGTGGATATCTGCTCCACTGTTAACCTCCATGGTCTGCAGGGGGACAACCTGCTTCACCATGGTCTTCACCATGGGCTGCAGGGCAATCCCTGCTCCGGCACCTGGAGCACCTCCTCCCCCCCCTCCTTCTTCACTGACCTTGGTGCCTGCAGAGTTGTTCTCTCACATATTCTCACTCCTCTCTCCAGCTGCAGTTTGTTGTGCAGTTGTTTTTTTTTTTCCCCTTCTTAAATACGTTATCACAGAGGCGCTACCACCATCGCTGATTGTCTTGGCCTTGACCAGCGGCAGGCCCGTCTTGGAGCCGGCTGGCATTAACTCTATGGGACATAGGGGAAACTTCTGGCATCTTCTCACAGAAGCCACCCCTGTAGCCCCCCCGCTACCAAAAACATGCCACACAAACTCAATAAAAATGCTATCAACAGCCTGCATGTACCACATGAACTACTCACTAAGTATCATTTCTGGAATACTTCAGAAAAAGGCAGTTTCCCTTTTATAGAGGCTGGCACTGACAGGAGACAACCAAAAGACTTTGTGCAACTTTGAAAACTCTTTCTCTCCAGTGGAGGTGTGGAAATGACAAGATTGGAGGACCACGTTGACCATTTGTGTCTGTCTCAGGTGCTTATTATTTCTGATAAGAAAAATTTGGTATATGCCTTACAGGAGAGTTTGTGCAGATGCCATCTTTTGTTTACTGTTTGACTTTGACAGTCTGTGATTTCCTAGGCAGACAATAGGAATGTAAGAGGAAAGTTAGCTATTACTCACAGTCTGCTGTCAGTTTAAGCATTCACAACCTGTCACATCTTGTGAGAACTGAAGATGCAAATCAGTCTGTTTCTGCAGCAGCTCAAAGAAATGTGCCAGGTGGAATGCATTCCTTTATAAGCTTGAATTGCTTGAAAAGGAACATAAATCTATTAATAAATGTGCATTACTAACACTAATGAGCTCCTCTGTACCATTGAGAAAATATAGAATACACAATGTCTAGAAATCTGCATTCACCTTAAAGGAGACCTTTAAAACTGCTGAACTAATCAATAAAGCCTAATTAGATCATAGCAGTTTCTTACAAATTTACATTTTTCTAAGTCAAAATTATACGAAATTTACCTTTCTTATTTCATTTTCTCACTCACTGATTTTACTCATTTCTACTTCAGCAGTAATACAAAGATGACTTAAGTGATTTACATTTGGCTTTATATTGCAAGGACCTTTCCAAGACACACTTTTCTAAATAAATTGTCATTAAAAGATGTAAAAAGATACCTGTATCTTTATTTATCTGTTGATCTATCCACACTATTTGTATGAATGTTCATGTTTCTTTAGACCAGACCTTTTTGATCTTTTCTTTATGTACAAAGCACCTAGCACAAAGTTCTCCCATTGATATAAGAACAGTCTTTTAGCAAAATATAATCTCTAAGTAAATTTTCTAGTTTAAAGCATTTAACAAATAGAGTACATTCCATTTTATATTGTTATTTTTAACACAAAAGACATCAGTTTATGCATATTTATGTTTATTTTGTTGTGTAACTTTGTAAGATACTCTGATTTTATGGAGTGTTAATCCACTAACAATAGACACTACAATGACCCAGACTTTAAGTCTGAGGAATTTTTTTTTTGCCATCTAGTGTCTGTATGACCAAGTGCCATTCCATTTATGAATTATTAATGCTTCAGGAGATAATAGATGTTTTAAAAGGTCTATGACAACAGAGCAATATTTTGTTTTCTCTGAAGGATGTCTGCCATACCACTTATGCAACCCAGACTAAAGACTCTTTCCTTTTATATTTCACTCTTTCTGTCCTCCAAATGCATCTTTTATAACTTGAGTTTAGCTGGTTCCATTTGATCCTCTGATCATCAGCCTTCCTCACTGGTTCTGTGAAGCTTAACTCTGAACTTTATCTTTGGACTTACATCCTTTAATGTGATTTGTACATTTTTGTTAACAGGGTTGTTACACATTCCTTTTATAGCAAAAGAGAATGATTTAGACGTTATGATGGATAGGATTTAACATAAGCCCAGAAAAATGTTTCAGCCCCATCTGTTTTTAAAGAATTTAAATTGTCACTTAAAAAAAAAAGGTTGTAATCCTTATGCTTGCCATGATGCTCTGAAATACCATAGTGAAGTGCATAGGGTATGGACAGGAAAACAGAATTAGCTCTAAATGTAAGCAGAATTAGCACAGAAATATAACAACTAAACAAAATTATGAGATTTTTGCTAGTATTAATAGGAGTTCATCTTCTTCATGAGCTTTCAACACAAAAGTTTAGATTTTCAATAGAAACTAAGGAAATGAGACTATGACTTTCTGAATTAAAAAAAAAGCGATCTATCTTTCTAAATATCTTTTGATAATTTAATTCTCATCACACCAAATGTGAGTGGGACTACATTTCAATGGATTAATTAAAATATTTTTAGTTAAATGAAATCAAAATTATATATTATTTTTACTATCTGATTTTACTTTATAATGTTGAGAACTGCCAAGTACTTTTTGAAAGAATTTTGCAGACATGGTGCAGTATGCTTGTACCATTGAATGCCATCTGCTGTCTAGGCTTAAATGCACACTGATTTTACTTTTAATTCATAATGAACATGAAGAATGAATGTGACCCATGTACTGCAATTTGGCTCAGTCATTGTCAGGTGCACGTTTAAGGCATAAAACATATTTGTAATTATAAAATATCTATTTACAAGTTCCCAGGTGGGTAAGTAGCCATTAGTAACAAATAATTTCATGCCAGCCCATTATACTCCCAACCACTGTACTGGGAAAAAAAAAAAAAAAAACTAGAAAAATGAAAGGATAAAGCATTCCCTTACTAATAACTGTGTAACAGTTCTATAATTTATACTGTCAAATTTAAATCTAAAAGACTTTAAAAACTTTAACATGTAAATGGAGACCTGCAAGAACAGAGTCGGGAACATTAAGGATGTCTGAGTAAATTTATAAAATACCCTACAATGCTTTTATTATATTTGCCCTGTGGTTTTCTATTGACATTAAAGTTCCACTGTTGAAATGCATTTGCCTCAGTCTTCAGATACCTGCTCAACAGAAAAAGAAATGTCTGCACATGCTCTAATTTATCACCCTCTACACCAGAAGATGACAATTTATCCAGAACAAACCACAGTCTGAATGCTGATTACTTTGACCCTCATTCAGAAAAAAACACTTAATCATGTAATAAATGCATGAATTGTGAATGATTCCTCAAATATTTAATGTAGAATCACAATGCTGAATTATGTTCAGATGTACAGTCTTGTCTTCACGAAAGACAGTGACAGAATTCTCCCAAATTCAGTTGGGCAAAATTCTTCTTATAATGTTTAACATTACAGCCATGATTTGCTAGATTGTAATGCATTTAACAAGAATTACTGCTGTTCATGTAACTAATGGAACTGTGTGTAGAATAGAAGTTTTCTTTCTTTAATGTCTTGCCTGAACATTGTTTTTATTCCTCTTTCCATTGAAAATTAGACTAACTTAGTCATGCTGTCTGTGTTGTGTGTCTGTCTGGCTTTGTGTTTTCCCCTAGCAATTTATTCACTCATCGGTGGCTGTGAAATTTAACAGAATGATAGAACTTCTGAGACTACTCCTATACTGCCTTTCTTGGGAGAAAGTCCTATATCTTGTAAAAGGTCCATTTTAGGGGAATTCCTGCATTGTGGGCTCATGGCTTGTTAGATACTTCACTTGTAGAATCCCTCATGTCAGAAGCATAGTAGGGAGAAGAGAGAAAAGACTGGACAGTGTACTGGCATCCTGATTTCTAACTGCTGATGAGCAGCACTTTTTACCCTTTCTTAAATATGTTATCACAGAGGTGCTATCAACATCACTGATGGGCTGAGCTTTGGCCATCAGCGGGTCCATCTTGGAGCCGGCTGGAACTGCCTTTGCCAGACATGGGGGCAGCTTCTGGCATCTTCTCACAGAAGCCACCCCTGCAGCCCCACTACTACCAAAACCTTGCCACCTAAACCAGATACATTTATGTTGTTACCGTACCTGCCAATGCACTGCAGATTCACACATCTAGTCCAGGCAAGGGTGTCCTTAAGTCTGTGTCTGCTCTACAGAGCTATGCTGCTGACAGAAAGGCTACATCTGTCCTGCTGTTAAAATAAAATGTTGCCATTTCCATTATATGCACAAACTTCATTTTCAGTAGTGAAAACTATATGAGCCATTTTATCATCAGCTGCATCTCTTCTCTGCCCCAATTCCTTACAATAAATACGTATTATACTTCTCATATATGATTCACAGTGAATAGATCTAACATTTACAATACCTTACTACTGAGCAATTATCATTCATTTCTGACAGAAGACAATAATAATAATAATAAAAAAGACTGATTAAACTGTATCCCTGTATAAGCAGTGATACCATTCCTCAGCTGAACATATGACTGAGTTTCACCAGACCTGAATATCTTTTATTTCAGTGTTCTGTGAGAATAAAGCTGTGAACTAGAACAATGTATGAGTCAGCCCTTTGGGACATCTCTAGGTGAGGTTTTTGTTTGTTTGATTTTTCTCTTGTGACTGGAAAGTAGAAAGGATCTTGAAGATGTAATTGTAGGAAAAATGTAAAAAAAAAAAAAAGAAAAAACAGTTGTATACATCGAATATTTTGACTGGTATATGAAAATGTTTGTCTAGGTGCATTGGATGGGTGTGAGGGCGGTGTGGGGCTGTCCTTCCTCACTCCTGCTCAGGGGAGCATGAGTAAATCTGCCAGCCAGAGCAGCAAGGCACTTGCAATGACAGGGTCAGAAAGCGCTGATGAAACCATAGAGGCAGGAACAGGCGTGACTTTGTTCCCCTTTCTTTGGGAAGTACAATGTAAAAGGAGTCATTCCTGGCACAGAAGGGTGAACCCTTACTGGCAGTGACTATGGTATTGCTTTGGTCTCTTCTTAACATGTGTGGTACCCTCAGAGCACGGCAGGTTGACAGAGATGTGCAGTGCCCCTTTGCCAGGCAGTAGGGCTCAGCAGGGAGCCCCCAGGGAGCTGTGATGTAGTCCTTTCCAAAACCTGAGCAGCAGCATCCCTCACTGTCCCTTGTTAGAAACCCAGGTTGGCAGGCAAAACATGCTCCTGCAGGCAGAGCCAACAAGCCATCCAGGACCGCGCTGCTTCCAGGACTGAGCCCCTCATTCTGCAAAACACTGTGCTGAGCTGTCCTGGGCCATCCTGGGCTGCTTTGCTCTCCAGTGGGCAGTGCAGGGGAAAAAATCTGAAGACACCAGGCTAGATCTCTTCGGTGCAGGGCCTAGATGGTTTTGCCTTTTTTTTTAAATTATTTTTGTTTGTTAGTTTCAGTTATTTTCTCTCAATTACCTCAGATGAAATATGAGCTTTTTAAGAAGTGCCGATATCTCAGTGTGTAAAGTTACTTGGAAAAAATCCTTGCTACAACTTTGGAATTCAGACAACACTAGCCAGTGGTAGGATTGCCAGCTGACATGACAAGAAAAATGGGACTTTGCCTCTTTATGTAGATAGTGGGTCAAATAGCTCAAAATGGTGAGTCTTGTGACCTTGCCAGGGTGTCTGCTCAGCCTTGCACAAACAGAGCTTCAACAAGTGCAAAATAAAAGCTGCAAACGTTTCTCCTGTCAACAAAGGCAGGGGCATGCCTCCTGTCTGGGGCTACCTCTGTGCACCACAGAAATATTTCCTATACTTAGGGCAGCATTCAGAGTTCTGAAAGATGGACAGTAGAGTCTGCTATGACCTGGGCTTCTTATTCTTCTCGCCCTGCTTGGGTTTTCTCAGTTCCCCATCCCTGAACAGGGAAAGTCTGTTTCTGACTTTCTCTTTTTCTTGCTTGGTTGGTCGTCACTTCCCTCTTACAGTTTGCTTTTCTCTTCCTGTTTCTTTGTTTTTCCTTTTCCTGTGAAGAGCCTGGCAACCTTTCCGTTCAATAGCATTATTAGGGAGGTAAAGCCATGATAAACTTGAAGCAATTCTTTTCTTAATCAAAGTTAACTCATTTTACCTTCTTTCCCCAGAGGAGCTCTTCAGGTGTTCAGGCCATGTGGAGGAGTCTGCCATGCTTCCTAGAGCGACTGGAGGCACCTGCAGTGGAAATGTAGATGTTAACAGGTATCAAGGGCCTACCTGGAACAGGAAGTGATGGTTTGCCCAATTGCTACCTTAGCTCTGAAAGGCAGATCCCTTGGATGGGTTTGCTCAGCTCAGATGAGCCAGTTCTGGCGGGATCATTGCACAAAGTGCTATGGTCAACTTACCTTAGCCTTACTCTGCACTTTTGCAAAACTGCAGGCTGGTGGATGACCTTGCTTGTGTCTGCGGCAGCAGTCCCACCTTCTGAGGGGGGAGGCTTTTGTTGTCAAGATGTTGGTGGACCTGACATACCTCTGCTGTTTCTGCTTCCGCGCCCAGTGCTGGCGACTCCTCAGCTGATGCACCGGCAAGCCCAGCCACCTCCTCCCCAAAGAGTTCCCTGTGGTGCTCAATGAGGAACTCCACCAGCTGCGTCACCTGCACACAGCAAACCTTTGGTTTCCACCTAGGTGGTTGAAAATGGGTCAAACAGCCTTTCCCACTCCTGATCCTCGCTTCTGCGCACAAAGCTGCAGCTGTGGGGCTGCTCTTCCCATTTCTTCCCCCACGAGCATTTGCTGAAGAGAGGAGGCAGCCAGGTACCTCTGAACAGCAAAACTCAGGTGAGTCTGGAAGGCTGTAGCCAGCTGCTAAACACAGCATACCTTCACCATCACCTGCACCAGGGCGTCCACACCACCATGTGCTAGGCTCAGGAGGTTCAGCCCCACGCAGATGACTAGGTTGCCAGTAGTCATCCTGCTGGTGTCAGCATTCTGGCTGATGTTTTGGAGAAGGGACAGCAAGTGCTGAGCAGCAGGAGGTTGATGTTGGGCAACTCTGGCCACCCTGAGGGAATAGGAACACAATGTTTTAGAGTAGATGTTGGCAACGCAGGTTGCCCAGGCTGATCTCACCCAAGCCTACACAAGGGAAGGCTCCCTGGCCACACCTGGTCTACAGTTGGGGGGCTTTTTTTGGTTGGCTTTTGGCCCCTCCCTCCCTGCCATTCTGGCAAGGGTCTTTTTGTGGAGCAACCCTCAATGTTTGTGGGAAATGCTCCAAGGAGGGAGATCCTTTTCTGTGCCACTTTCCCCTGAAACCTGACCCCACAGCAGCAAGAGGTGGTTGGCAGAAAACACAGCTTTTTCAAGGAGGCTGGCACTTTGCAGGCAAGTCTCCAGCCTCTGCCAGTCCCTGTGGAGCAGGCAGGCTGCTCTCCACACTTACTCTTTCAGTCCTGCCAGCTTCTCCTGCCTGCTGGTCTTCTGCAGGGACTCCTCATAGAGGTCTTCCTTGAGAAGCTTGAAGGGGATGTTTTGGAGGAAGTCCTGCAATGCCAAGGGCTCTGGGTGAGGCTTTGACCACTCCTGACGGGAGCACAGGTAGCATCCCTGGCACTCTGGCTCATGAGCAGGCGGCTGAGTTTCAGGTCCTGCTCTTGCAGGTGCCCATCAGTACCGATAGAGCTGGGAGCTGCTGGGCTCCAGGTCAGCAGACTTCATCTTCAGTGAAGGTGAAGGCCAGCAAGTGTGCAGGCTGGCTTTTGAGGTTATCTCCACTCCACTGTCGAGGGCCTCCCTTACCTCCCAAAAGGCATGCTCACTGACTGCAAGCTGGAATATCCCCTCTGTGGATGGTCGTTGCTCATGCAGGAGAGCCAGCAGGTCCTGCAGGGGACAGAGGACAGTTGCTTGGCTGAAGAGAGGCCCTGGGGCAGGTGAATCTTCCTCAGGGACAGGAGCAAGTGTG
The DNA here is from genome assembly GCF_000699105.1 of Pygoscelis adeliae. Classification (NCBI taxonomy): domain Eukaryota; kingdom Metazoa; phylum Chordata; class Aves; order Sphenisciformes; family Spheniscidae; genus Pygoscelis; species Pygoscelis adeliae. The sequence continues at coordinate 1,640,491 of NW_008825308.1, read as the reverse complement.
GACGGTTCTGTGGCTCTCCCTGGAGTGGGATGGAGGGGTGGCTGCAGGTGGGTGACGTGGGGGGGAGATGGCTTTGTCCCTGACCCCCACCCAGGGTCCCTCTGCTGGGGACACCAGCTCTCCGGAGGAGCCAGCGGGATGGGGAGCCCCTGGCCAGGCTTGCTTACCTGGATGGGCTAGGGCAGCATGCTGTCCTTGCTGCAGAGAGTTGCCAGGAGCTGGCCAAAGAGAGCCCTCCTGCTGCCAGAACCCAACAGCCCGGGCAGCTCTGTGGCAACCGAGTTCCCTCACCACACAAAGGGCCAGGGCAGCCTCCTTCTCCTCCTGTGGGTTCCACCTGCTGCCAAGGAAAAGAAAGCAAAGAGCCATGGAGGAGAAGCACTAGATGAGTGCTCCTGGACCATCTCAGTGCTGTTCCCCTGCCACTGTCAAGTGCAAGGGAGAAGCGTTGTTTGGGAATGAGGGGCCCTGGGGACTCAGCTCTCTCCTGCCACAGAGTGATGGGGATGGACGTGCCTTGTGGGAAGGGCAGCAGCAGCCCCAGGGCAGCACGAGTGCCCGCCTGCAAGAGGAGGAGAGAAGGGCTGTCCTGTCCGTATTCTCCAAATTCACCGAGTGGCCGAGTCCACCCTGGCTGCCAGAGAGGACGGGTGGTGGCCACTGCTTGGCACAAGTCTGCAAGAAATGTGCTGCACTCACTGAGTAGCCCCACAGCAGAAAGGGTTCCTGGCGAGCTGCATCAGCCCCTGGCCCTATGTGAGAGGTGGGGATGCCTGAGAGACTTTGTTGCAGTCAGCAACCCAGGACCTGCCCAGCAAGCAGGACGCCAGTGCTGGGGCAGGCTGGGACAGGGGGCCTTTCTGCCAAAGCTCAGCCCACTGGCCTGAGACACCTCACACCCCGAGCAATCCTCACCTTTGTCTGGCCCTTGACCAGCCTCTCCAGGTTGTTGGCCTGTAGTGTCATCGCCTGGGCAAGGGGAAAAGAGCAGAAGGTGAGAAGCGATGCACCTGATGCTGGGCTGGAGCAGCATCTGGGGGCAGTGCAGAGACATTGGCAGCCTAGACCTGGGCATAGCGCTGCAGACATGGCCTCACCAGTGCTGAGCAGAAGGGAAGGGTCACCTCCCTCCAGCTGTTGGCAATGCTTTGCCTGGTGCAGCCCAGAATACCACTCTCTGTGTTTGCCACATGGGCACCTTGCTGGCTCCTGGTCAACTTGATGTCCACCGGGACCCCTAGGTCCTTTTCTGCCATGCTACTTTCCAGCAGTTTTGCCAAGCTGCTTTTAGTCATGAGTATGTGTGGGTGTTTCCCATGCCTCATGCCCGTACCAGTGCCATCCGCAGTCGGTCCCACCCTCTTTCTGCAGGTCTCCCTGTGCTACTGCCATGAGGGTTAGAAGGGCATGTTTCCTCCAGCCAAAGCAGGGGTCCAAATGGAAAGGGTGTCTTTTCTTATGGGACAGGGAGAAAGAGAATGTACCTTGGCAACTGTTCAGAGATGGAGTTTCCACAGAAATCCATCTTTATCTTTTTTTCCACAGGCAGCTTCCTTCCCCAGCACTCTGGCTTATGCGGAGGCAATAAATTAAATTAATTTCCCCAAGTCAAGTCGGTTTTGCTCATGACAATAGTAATTGGTAAGTGATCTCCCTGTCCTTATCTCCACCCACAAGCTTTTCATCGTATTTTCTCCCCGTCTTGTTGAGATCGGAGAGTGATAGAATGGCTTGCTGGGCACCTGGCAGCTAACCAAGGTCAACCCACCAAAATAGAAACAGCTCTGTAAAGTGAAACAGGTAGTGCTGTGACCGAGATGTCCATACTGTCTACAATGCTGAGGGGGTGATTTCTTTGAATAAGCTTTTGTCTGGTTCTGTAGACTGCATGCCTGTTATAGGCCAGAAGACACTGGATGCAATTCTTCATGTATAGTTGCGCTGGTTTTTGCTGAGATAGAGTTAATTTTCTTCACAGTAGCTGGTTTTGGATTTGTGCTGGAAATAGTGTTGATAACACAGGGATGTTTTGGTTACTGCTGAGCAGTGCTTACACAGAGTCAAGGCCTTTTCTGCTTCTCACACCACCCCACCAGCGAGTGGGTTGGGGGTGCACAAGAAGGGGAGGGGACACAGCTGGGACAGCTGATCCCAACTGACCAAAGGGATATTCCATACCATATGACATCATGTTCAGTAATAAAACTAGGGGTAAGGTTGGGGGGGGAGCTGCTGCTCAGGGATTGGCTGGCATCTGTCTGTTGGTGCTGAGCAATTGTTTTAATTTGCATCACTTGTCTTTCTTGGGTTTTATTTCTCTCTTTGTTATTTTCCTTTTATTTACAATATTATTATTATTATTATTATTATATTTTATTTCCATTATTAAACTGTTTTTATCTCAACCCATGAGTTTTCTCACTTTTACTCTTCTGATTCTCTTCCCCCATCCTGTTGGGGGGGAGTGAGAGAGAGGCTGTGTGGTGCTTGGTTACCAGCTGGCATTAAACCACAACAATAGCTTTATTTAAAAGAAATATAGTTTGCCCACTCATAAACTATTCTGTGACATAACTAAATAATGGTATGTGGCAAAATTGAGAAGACTTAAAAAATGCACTTCTGATTCAAACTAAAACAATCCTACAGAAGTCTACAGATTCCTGCAGCAGTTTGTGTCTCACTTTTTCCATCATAAGGGTAGATATTTAGTGTAAATACTTCTATAGATTCCTGGTACAGTAAACAACTGGGGGTACCACTAGAGAGCTGGTCACCGATTCCAATCCCCTCATAGGCAAGTTGGGTGAAATGAGTCTCCGCCTATGTTAAATAACCATCAAATGCATACATGACTTCTATTCTATGATCAAGCCAGTTACACTCCTTAAATAAAGTTGATATATTTTCTCGGTGAATGTGTACTGTAGTCTTAACCCTGAGCTGAGTTCTGCCTTTACCAGAATAAAAATGCTCCAGAAGCACAAATCCAAGCTGGTTTTAATTAAGAAATATAACAAAAATATTACTGAAGTGTTTATTAAAAATAGATATAACTCATTTTTCAAGAAATGTAGTAAATAAATTTGTATGTATTCAAATCTTCTAATTTATTTTTTCTGTATATTGTAGGATTCTAAGAAACTTCTATATAAACATGATTTTTTTTGCATTTAAATTTATGTCGTTATATCGAGAAGCCTGTTAAATGAATAGTACTCCACACTCATTTTACAGCCAGTAGAAAGAAATAAAAAATCTCCAGAGGGACACTCCATCTAAGATCCAAATTGCTTTCTGGAGATGCTTGTCTCTCTTTATTGATTGCATAAAGAGCCTTGACACTTGTCTAATGCTAGGAAGGATAAATCTGAACCACAATAACTAGTGTTTTTCTATTAACTGAATTAGCTATGCTTCTTGTTTTTTCTTCATTTCCTATCTTCCCTTTTTTGATTACTATTTTTTTTCTTTCTTATTGTATGGTTATTATGCATGTATGTTAACAATGGCTAGTATCTTTTATTGACGAGAAAGATTCACTAGAAATCTCTTGATATAAATCAAGAAAACAGGTAGATACAGAAAAGTAAGTTCTGTGGTTATCTGAAATAGTTTTCTGTATTCTTCAACTACCAATAATATACTTGTCCTTTCTGTAGTCTTTTTATTATAAAAATCTCTCTTGGAGCACACTGCCAAAGAAGTAAGTTTTTCCTTGTTTGCTTAGTTTGTGGAAAGATAGGCACATCTTTTCTCACATATTTCATTTTGCATTTTATTGTTTTATAGGTGTACTAAGGGTTAATGATCTCTTAATACCTTTTTTTAGGAAGCTCACCCTTTAAAATAGTATGGGTAAAATTTTATAACAGGCTAAGCCATCTACTAATTAGAACACATTCAGTCCTTGAAAGCATTAGCAGATTCAGTCCTTCTCGTGGGCTTTGCAATTTGACTTTGTTGATCACAGGCTTCTCCTACTATGTTAGCATTTTGTCTTAATCTTTACTGCCAGCCTTTCTAGTCAGCATTGAGTATTGCAATAGATACCTACACACTGTAGTGTTTTAGGCACTTTTAAGTGCCTCATTTACATAGTATCGGAGCAATTCATTATCTTTAATGTTTTTATTCTTAAAAAGTCCCATGGGGAATAAAGTACTCATCCTCATTTTCAAACAGGCTAGTGAGACACATATATTCATTGAGAGTTTAAAAGCTAAATTCAGCTACCTAAACACAGCAACAGTTAAGGTCCCCTAAAATACTCAACTTCGTTTTCCTCTGCCATTCCAGAAAAGTTCAAGTCTCCTATAAGTCCTGTGTCATATCTGACAGTTATGTGAAAATGTCTTAGATATCTTAGAGCATCTTAAATTGTACTAACCACCTACATTTAGGCCAATGAGTCAAACCTTAAAAGCTTGAAGGATGTTTTAAGATTAAGTGAGAGATCCAGGAAAACCTGTGTGATCTGATGAGAAGTATGAAACATGCCAGAGACCTAATGTCTATTGAATTTTCCAGGCAGACAGCTTTCCTTGCTTAACTGAGTAGTCAAACTGGGCATTTTAGAGTCAAGAAATAGTCTCAAAATTAAGTTATTCTGATCCAATTTAACAAAAAGTGTACCATGACAGTCCACATCGGAATAATTAGCTATGGTTAGAGTACTTAGATAGCAAGCATCCCTAAATCTGCGATGGTTTGGACTCACATCTCGGAAGAGTGGATGAACCTCTGGGTTAAAAGGTATTCTAATACAGTAGTTCTCCTATTGAATTTAAATCACAATGCAGTGCTAAAGCAAAAATCTTGGCTTCAGGAAGTCTGTGTTGCTGTCCTACTGATTTTATTTAATCTTACTGAAGGTCTCCAGTGCCTACTCCATTATGTGTTGAAGTGCCTTATTTTAATCTATTTTGTTAGTTTATATTAGAAAACCAATTACATTACTGTTTTTATTATGCTATGTTATAATATCATAAATATGTATCATATATATTATATACATAACATATATGTCTTAGAGGATAGTATTTAAGCAGCATAGACCCAGCAGCTGTTGCAGGTGGTATGGAAGATCCAAGGTACAAAGTTTTGGAAAGCAGAGAAAAATAAGAAAGCCCAAAAGAGAGGACTATTGGATAGGATTCAGACAAAACTTTGCAGCAGTGTAGATGTGGAAGAGAATGAAATGCAAGAGTTAGAAAGCAGTTTGGAGAGCAGTATAAGAGGTAATTCACGAGAGTATGGAGCATGAGGACTGTGAACTAAGAAAAGAAAGGGAAAGGAAATGAGTGAAAAAGCAGTCTGTCTTCTAGGACAGACATAATTCATAAGAGGGAAAAAAAAAACACTGTTAAAAACTGAGCAATTTTTTACACCATTTCTAAAGATAAGGGTAGGCACAGAATCGCAGAGTGATTGAGATTGGAAGTGACCTCTGGAGGTCATCTTGCCTGACTCCATGTTCAAGCAAGTTCACCTAGAGCAGGTTGCCCGTCATCAGTTATGTACCATATGCAAACGTGCTGACAGTACACTCTGCCCCATCATCCAGATCATTAATAAAGATGTTAAACTGGACTGGAGACAGCATTCACCCCTGGGGTACACCGCTAGTTACTGGACTCCAACTAGATTTCGTTCTACTGATCACCACACTTTTGGCCTGGCCCTTCAGCCAGTTTTCAACCCACCGCCCTGTTTGCTCATCCAGCCCATACCTCAGCAGTTTGTCTCTAAGGATCTTATGGGAGAGTGTCAAAGGCGTTATTGAAGTCCAGGTAGACAATATCCACTGCTCTGGCCTCATCTACCAGGCCAGTCATTTCATTATAGAGGTTTATTACACTGGTCAAGCATGTGTTCCCCTTGGTGAAGCCATGCTGACCATTCCTGTTGATTTTCTTGTCCTTAATATTTTCTTTCCTATCATTCAGTGTCCATCTTGCTTTTGTTCCCTTTGGGGCACTGTACAAGATAAACTTTCTTTTAGTGTCTGTTTGAGTAGTTGTTACCTTCATGACGTTTAAGTCTTTGCTATATGCTATATTATCAGACGTAGTCATGAGATATGATGAAGTGATTATGAAGACTAATATAAAGTACTTTATTTTGCAAGGTTTAGCATATCCAGTACTTCTTATGTTGATAACTTCCTTTGCATTTTTCATTAGCTGAAAATATCTTATGGGGACATCCCTGGTTATATGTGAAACTGCACCGATTTTGTGGCATAGTATTTTTCACAGTGGATGGAATCAGATGTTTGAGTCATGGTTTTGCTAAACTTCAACAATGGCAAACATTCTGCAAGACAACTTTATATGTTTGTTTGTGGTTGATGAAAAATATTAATTCCACTAGTCTCCTTGACACCTATACCTATATCTTGGTTTGATTAAGTGTAGGAATTCCACTTGAAATAATCATTTTAACAAATATTAACTGGAATCATAGAATCATAGAATACCCTGAGTTGGAAGGGACCTATGAGGATTATTGAGTCCAACTCCTGGCTCCACACAGGGCAACCTAAAGGTTAAACCACCTATCTAAGAGCATTGTCCAAATTCTTCTTGAACACCAACAGGCTTGGGGCCATGACCACTTCCCTGGGGAGCTTGTTCCAGTGGTTGACCTGTGGTCCCTGGCACAGCTTTAAGCCATTCCCTTGAGTCCTACCACCAGACACCAGAGAGAAGAGATCAGTACCTCCCTCTCCACTCCCCCTCATGAGGAAGTTGTAGACAACAATGAAGTCACCCTTCAGTCTCATCTTCTCTAAGCTGAACAAACATAATATCCTCAGCCACCCTTGTTAAGTCATGCCCTCTTGTCCTTTCACCATCTTTGTTGCTCTCCTTTGGACACATTCTAATTTTTTTATATCCTTCTTAAATTGTGGAGCCCAAAACTGCACACAGTACCTGAGGTGAGGCCGCACCAGTATTGAGCATAGTGGGATAATCACTTATTTGAACTGGTTAGCTATATTGTGCTTAATGTGGATATGGCTGGCTGCCAGGCTTTTGGCCACCAGGGCAAGTTGTGAACTCATATTCAGCTTACCATCAACCAAAACACTCAGATCCCTTTCTGCAGGGCTGCACTCCAGTCTCTTGTCCTCCAATCTATATGCACATCAAGGATTACAGTGACTCAGGTGCAGAATCTGACATTTTTCTTTGTTAGACTTCATACAGTTGGTGATCGCCCAGCACTCTAGTCTATCAAGATCTCTCTGTAAGGCCTCTCTACTCTTGAGGGAATCAACAGCTCTTTCCTAATTTAGTATCATTGGCAAGCTCACTTAGTGTGCAGTCAATTCCTGTGTCCAGGTCACTGATAAAAACATTGAAGAGAACTGGCCCTAAAACTGAGCCCTAGAGAGTACCACTAGTGACTGGCTCCCAGCCAGGTGTTACCTCATTTGCTACAACTCTTTGAGCCTGACCCTTCAGCCAATTGCTCACCCATCGTATTGTTTACATGTCTAGCTGTACACTGGACATTATGTCCAGGAGGATACTGTGAAAGACAGTATCAAAAGCTTTGCTAAAATAAATAAAAAAAAAACACATCCAGTGCTTTCCCTTCATCCACTAGGCAGGTGATCTTGTCATAAAATGATATTAAGTTAGTAAGGCATGACTTTTCCTTCATGAACCCATGTTGGTTTTGACCAATGACTCTAATGTGTTTCAAGTGTTTTTTAATAACTCCCAGAATAATCTCCATAATTTTACCTGACACTGAAGTGAGACTGACAGGCCTATAATTACCAGGGTGTTCCTTCTTGTCCTTTTTGAAAATTGCAATAATATTTCCTAGCTTCCAGTTGACTGGGACCTCTCCAGATTCCCAAGACAATTCTTCCAATCCATAGTCTCATATCTGTTGTGCAAGGGCACCTGGGAAGGTAAGGTAGATAAGGAGAAGCTTCTGCTGCTGTCCTGAGCAGAGACTTGTTCCTATTCACCTGTATCCCTTAAATCACTGCATGGTGGAGAGAGATCCCCCTCGTTCTGTGTTATGCCTAGCTGACAGTTCTGTACCAGTGACAGAAGAGTATGGTTCCACCAGTCAATCTTTTTCTCAGACTCCTGGATGCTCCTCAACCTGTCAACTTTCTCCCAGAGCTCAGCCACCAAGCAGAGCAGTTCTTCTACCTGGGCACACCTCTCCCAGGCATTCTCACTGCTGCCCTCAGACACCAATGGAAACCTCAGGTACACTCTGCAGCTGGAGACCTGGATGGCTGCATGTTTCTTTGGGAGCTCTGCCTGGGAAGCTGCACCAGTCTCAGTGGGTGCTAATACTACAGGGGATGCAGAAGATATAGCTTTCTGTCAGGTGGTCACCATTGCTTGAGCTCTCTGCGGGGAGATTATGACTGCGGGCAGGAGCCTGGGGGCAGGCGGTCTGGTTTGTGAGGCCGCAGTCCCCCAGTGTCTTGGTGTCCTTCAGCAGATGGTCATCCTTGCTGCTGCCTGGTGCTTCCCCACACACAGCCCAAGTGTGTTAGGGGCTCAGAAACCCCCTCAGACATTCCCCCCCCGGGGACCTCGTAAGTCTCATGCCTCTCATCACATGGCAACTGTTGCTGTTAGCCTTGGTTTCCCATGGTTTGAACTGTGATACATGCATGATGTTTGACTTTTTAAAAAGCCTGTCATCAGGATTTGGTTATCTTTCAATGCAGAGGCTGCACCAGAGGACAGTGTTAGTATGTAATGGGACAAATAATTAAAAAAAAAAATCTATTTCAGTCTTTTTGAACATTTTGTAAACTTTTTGATGACATACATATGGATATGTGCATAAACCAAATCTTCAGATTCTTATAAAATATAAGAACCAAGTCCCAGCCTTTGTCAACTACTCAAAAGGTCCCTTTATTTTGATAAAATTTCTTAATAATGCAATAAGATTATCTAACACAGTGGGGAATTGGACCATTCTTCTAAATTTGTGTTTTATCTTTTTCATAAATTTAATTCAAAAACTATTGAAGACCAAGGTTTTTCAGTGATATAATACTTGAAGATTCCACTGTCAACTTTGTGATATGTTGTCATTGTGGACAGGAAGAAAAGAGTAGGAAAACACCAAAGTACTGGTTGGTGCTTCATCAAGACATATGAGTCTACATTTTATTATGCTTATTGATTTTCATTTAGGTTGAATTTTATGATTGGTGCATTGTATTTTATTGTACTTGGTTTTGGATTCTTTTTTGCTTTATTTTATTTATCATCAACATGGATAATAAATATTTCTCCTATCCCACTAGGAATGAAAGTTTCTTAAATTTCTTATTGTTTGAAAAATTGTAGGCTTTTCTTTTTTCCCTCTCCTCTCCTCTCCTCTCCTCTCCTCTCCTCTCCTCTCCTCTCCTCTCCCTCTCCGCTCCTCTCCTCCCCTCTCCTCTCCTCTCCTCTCCTCTCCTCTCTCTTCCCTCCTCTCCCTTCCCCTCCCTTCTGTCTGCCTTGTTTGTAATGGTCCAGCTTCAAGCAGCTGAGGCAAACAGATTGTTTTTCATGGTCTGGTAGCTAAGACACATTTTTAACATGTGGAAGATGTAGGTTGAACCTTCCTCAAGATAAGAACAGTTTAGGATCCAATTCTTTCACTTCCATTAATCTATTATCTAAAAAGTAGTCACAAGCTTGGCTGTAGCCCTAACCACATCAAAATTTTTGGTCTGCTCCAACTAAAATATTGGCATCTGTCTCTCCAGAACAGTTGTGTGTGACTACAGTTAGATGTTAAGGGAGCTTTTGGACTAAATAAGAAAATGTCCAATGAAATTAGAGGCCTATAGATCTTGGAAGTCTTGAAAAGAAGACAGATTAGATAGTTGTGGACTCAGTCATCTAAAACCCACCCTAAACTGGATGGGGCTTAAGCAGACTGCAACCTCAAATTATTAAATGATTGAATTATTTTATGTCAAAAAACACTGGCAGCTTGCCAGTTTGAAAAATCTGATGACAACTAGCTTTGTTCCACCTTTAACAGCTCATTACAGCATGAGAAATGAAACTGCTGTATTATTCCCTTCCACAGATGGTATTCACAGGTTGAAATTAGTATTTATTAAAATAGTATCATCCCTTTTTTCCATACTTTCCCTTTGTTATAAAGAAAGAGGCAGATGATTGATAAATTTTAAAAAGAATATGGACTAAGCCTCCTCCCCCTCACCAAATGGTGATATTGATAAAAGAAAATTAATACCTTTAATATATATTTTTTTAAATGTTCCTTAGAACAAAGCAGGGAAAAAAGATTGTCATTTTTAAGTAATTCCAGTTTGAAAATAATTGAAAGTGGCTGTCATATTACACAAAGCATAGGAATGCTGCTGAATACTTAGAAAGCAACCATGTAATTTTCTGAAAATAGTCTTTAAAGGATGTGCTGTCAATCAATGCGCTGATTTCTTTATTTTACAAAAATTCAGATTATGAGTCATACTTTTTTTCCTAATCTGTTATTTTTTCCTTTCCAAGGAAGAACAAGTTTGTACCACATCCTTCATTCCTCCTACCTTCAAAAGGATATGGAGTATATTTTGTAAAAAAAGAGTAGGGGATGTTTGTAAATCAGGGACATTTATCTATCCTCATGAACTCCTTTCCTCAGTCAGTCCCTCTTTCTTTTATTTTCTCAGCTGTTATTACATAATCTCACTCTAACTTAATAGTTTAGTCCAACTGTAGATTGAAAGTTTATGTTATAGAAACCAGCATCATAGGCAAGTACAGTGAAAGTCAATTTCCAATTCCTTTGTTCATGCAGTAGTACTTCATTCCACAAGTTGATCTCTTTTGTTGGATTCTTGTCACCTAGCTTTGGCCGTAGACTAGTTTAGCATCTGTTCTACCCTTTTTACGTAAACTTGGGGGAGAAAGAACAATTGGTGGAATGAAGGACTTCTAGAGACAGAATTGCTCTATCTTAAGATAGACCAAATGGTGGAGGAGAGGATTCATCTGCACCAATTCTGAACCTCTGAAAGTTGGGTGTGTAATCCAAGCTAGCATATCAGACCTTCATTATTACTAGTGGTGAGAAAAAGTGCAACTGAAGTGCATAAAAATAGGTGCAAACTGCCATTTGAGGTACTGTGGCATATATTTGCCTCCAAGTTTCTGCATCAAAAAGGTGCAGATTACATTTAAGTGCTATGCCATACAGCTTAGTCCCATTCAGGTGTATCATATAGCCTAGGGTATCACAAACCACATCAGACACTTGTGTATAAGCAGCTGAATCCCTTCTGAGCAGACCAGTATGGTGGCTGGTTTACACTCAGGGTCTAATTTTGACCTAGTATCAAAGATTCTTACCTGTAGATGCATTTCTAGATATAACATATATATATATAAATAAATATATAAAATTTTATACCCATAGTCTATGTATAGTATTATACATTATAGCTATTTTACGTAGAACATTACATTACACTTAAAACATATTATAGACAGAAAAAATAAATATATAATACTACAGACAAAATAGGTAGATTTTTAAAATACATCCATTGAACATTGTGATTAAGATATGCTATTGGGTTTATGCGGCAAGGTTTTGGTAGCAGGGGGCTGCAGGGGTGGCTTTGTGAGAAGAGATCAGGAGCTGTCTCCATGTCAGACAGAGCCACTTCCATCCAGCTCCAAAACATCCTGATCACTGGCCAAAGCTGAGCCAATCAGAAACACTGGTGGTGCCTCTGTGACAGCACATTTAAGAAGGTGTAAAAAACACTGTGCAGCAGCTGTGGGAAAGATGAGTGAGTACAATGAGAGAGATACAGCCCTGCAGACACCAAGGTCAATGAAGAAGGAGGGGGAGGAGATTCTCCAGATACTGGAGCAAAGATTCCCCTGCAGCCCATGGTGAAGACCATGGTGATGCAGGTTGTCCCCCTGCAGCCCATGGAGGACCCCACGCTGCAGCAGGTGGATATGCCCTGAAGGAAACTGCAACCCATGGAGTGCTCACACCAGAACAGGCTCCTGGCAGGAGCTACAGCCCTTGGAGAGGAATCCATGCAGGAGCAGGTTTTCCAGCAGGACCTGTGATCCCATGGGGAACCCATGCTGGATCAGTTCATTCCTGAAGAACTGCACCCCATGAAAAAGACCCATGCTGGGTCAGTTTTTGAAGAACTCCGTGGGAGGGACACACATTGGAGAAGTGTGAAGAACTGTCTCCCATGGGTGGGACCCCATGCTGGAACAGGGGCAGAGCATGAGGAGGAAGAAGCAGCAGAGACAAAATGTTCTGGATTGACCACAAAACCCATTCCTCATCCCCCTGTGCTGCTTGGAGAAGAAGATAGAACAGTTAGGTGTGAAGTTGAGCATGGAAAGAAGGAAGCGGTGGAGGGAAGGTGTTTTTAGCTTTGTTTCATTTCTCACTATCCTACTCTGTTACAATTAATTGGCAATAAATTAAATTAATTTCCCCAAGTTGAGTTTGTTTTGCCCATGACAGTAATTGGTAAGTGATCTCCCTGTTATTATCTCGACCCACAAGCTTTTCATCATATTTTCTTGCCCTGTCTTGTTGAGGAGAGGGAGTGATAAAGAGGCTTGGTGAGCACCTGGCAGCCAGCGAAGGTCAACCCTTCACAGAATATGGTCCTCTGCCTTTTTTCCTTTTTTTCTTTTTTTAAAATAACATATTTGTTTTACATGAAATGAAGATCAAGTCTGACTTACCATTATATGGACTAATATGTGAAATCAAATCTACATTCCTCCATCTTTCTTAACACGTCATATAACAAGCATTCCGTAATAACTTCTTTGTTATTGGACAAAAAACCAAAATAAAGTAAAATAAATGTTGCCCCTTTAATAAGTCAGCTTTTTTTCAGGGCTGGAAGAAAGTGGTGAATATTTTCCTCCAAGTTTTAGAAATTATACATATGCAACATGAGATTAATATCTGAGCTACACTGAATGCCATGAGTTAGATGGTACCCTTTCTCATGAATTAATGCAAACCCTTCTTGTTATAAACAGGATGAAAAAAATCAGCATTGCTGAAGCATAATACTGGTATTTTTAAAGATAATACTAATAGTTTACAGTTGTATAGTTCTTTTATTCATGAAGGTTGGTCCTATTTCAACAGAATCATCTTAAATTGCAGAGGAGCTTTTAGTCTACTGTATTTTCAGATTGTTTTGGTTTTGAGACTTCGATGATTTCTCTGCTCAAAGAAAGGTGTTAGGATCAGTTGATCCCCAAACTGGCCCCAGCAATGCTGCAGGGGTGCCCATGCCCAGCCCCATCTCTGGCCCTGCCTCTGGCCGGGCTTGGGCCCAGTGCCATGGGGAGTTTGTCTCCTGTACGGGCCCCTTGGGCCTGCATCATGACTTGTCTCTGGCTCCAGCTCGGGCCCCATCTCTATCCTACTCCCAACAGGCCACCCCCAGCCTGACTTGGGCCCTGGTTCATCCCTTTACCCAGGTTCTGTGGGAACTTCACCCTGGTCAGTGAAGGGATTGCCTGTGCTGAAGTCACCCTCAGCTGCCATCTTATTCCCCCTCCTGGAGCAGCTCTGCTTTGCACTCACTGACAAAAGGTTAAAAATATAATTATATAATATTCCTATATAGTAGTTAAAAAAATTGTCTTCACTATCACTGTGTATAAAATACAATAAAAAGCATATACTTAGAATTATAAACGAGGTAAAAGAAAGATAAATATATATTTCTTCTGTAACCGTTATTATCAAAACCTGGAAAGAAATGTTACAAGATATAAATACGAATATTTGTGATGACAATGTTTTCAGGAAGGACCCAGTCAAAGAAGGCAATAGGGTGATACTTCATGTTGAAAAGTTTTTGTTTTTTACAGAGCTATATACATGTTTTTTGCTGAAGAATGACACAAGAAAGTAAAAAGGAGGTTAAGTTAATAAATGCAGTTAATATTCCAGGTAGGTGTTAAATGTTAGATGAAATGCTTCCAACTTACTGTATGAGTGTCATTCTCCCTGCAGGAAAATAAGGTGAATCCAGGTAACTAGCTTATGTCCTCTGAAACAAGGAACTAACTCCTGAGACTAGGGTGGCTGATCAAGACGAGATCAAGAAGTTATAGAGGTAGATCAGCAATGCCCCAAAAGATGCCTTTGAGCAGACTAACATCCAGAACAATATCAGTGCTACTGATGAAGGAGCAAGGGAAACTCATCAAGAAAATGTTCAAAGAATGGAACAGCTTTGTCTCCAGGTTAACATACTCAACTTCATGTAAAAAGGACTTCAAGGAGACTTGAAGGACAAACAATTGCAGTGTCAATGTTCTCCATTGGAAAGCAGCAACATACCCCTTTGCACTGGTGGTATCTGCCAAAAGGCAGGAATATTTTTGGTTTGGTTATCAAGCTATTACATAGTTAGGTTTGAAACACCAGCAAGTTACATCAGCCACATCCAAAAGTGAATGCCTTTTGAAACACCTGAACATACTGCCAGTAAATAACAGAAATGAAGTCATTTCTGTTATTCTTCATAGCATAACAGAAACTTTGTTGAAGAAAGATATATAGGACACAAACTGTAAAACAATAGGTGCAAAGTATTATGCTGGGAAAAGCTTCCTTTGGCTGGTGAAAGAATATTTCTGTTTCTAAAAATAAACTCAAGGATACTCCATGTCAACAACATTTAAATTCCTGCCCTAATTAGGAAAAAGGTAATGCTAATACCATTTTATAAGCTAGTCAGTGAGAAATGTTACAGAAACAGTGACACACTGAATCTGAATGAAATCGTTCATGCTATGGAAGAAGGAAACACTATGTCAGATGTTGATGACCATCATGCAAGCAGGGCTAACTATAAACCAAGAAAGGACAATTAGACTGAATTTTTAGACAGTCAAGGAATGGAGCAGAAAGATACCTGAAAATGCGCATATATATATATATATATAGATGGCCCTGGTCTTGGTAAATGCCATAGATTTATAATATTACTGTCCAAATCTGATCTATAAGAGTGACTACGATGTACTTAGAGTCAATGCTTTTCCAGGATTACCAAAAGCCAAAACCCCTATGTCTGTTGTGTTTAATTTCAGTTAAAAAAGTATGGACTACATGAAAATTCAAAAGCTCATAAAGAAGATGATAAAGCAAATGTAGGAAAAGAGTAAAACATTTTCAAATGTCAGGAGCTGTGAGAAGATCCCGTGCTGGAGGTTCAAAAGCAATTTATACTACTTCAGAGTAAAGTCTGAAAAATGTGTCAAGAAAAGTGTCCTGGCTAAATAGCAGGGAAAGAAAGTTATTAAATTCAAGTTAAAAAAAAAAACAAAAACAAAAACAAAAAAAGAACCTCATAAAAGATTTTAAAATCTGACAGGTTAAATTTAAAAACACAGTAAGTCAGGACAAAAAAGCATTCAGGTAATACTAGAAGAGAGCATAAAAAATAACAGTATGTCATTCTTCAAGCAGATCAGGTGAACAAAGCTTGATGGGTACTTTATAAGGTCAGTAGATGATCAAAACCTGAGAGAAATATACAGAGAAGATAATGTCAGAGCAGAAAAGTATAAGGATTTCTTTTCCATCTTGACTCACAGTGAAGAAGAGTTGAAAGTTTCACCACTTTGGCAATTTTTTTTTTTTTTTTTTTGCGAGGGGGAAGGGGTTGCACCACAGATTTGTCTGGTATTTTAATGTCAGTAAACTATCAGGAAAAAAAAAAGTGAAAAGAAACAGCTTTCTGTAACCATATGGTATTTACTCCAAATCTTTTAGGAAGTAAAGGATAAAACACCTGAATAATTAATTGCATTTTATGTTATGTTATGCGATAAAAGCTGATCTGCACAACAATGAAAGAAGCACAGAGAAACAATGGTAGATGGAAGAGCCCAAATAATACCCCACCCTGGCTACTCCTAAGCCAATCTCAGGATCCATCAGCCCATCGAAGGCCCATCTCCACAAGCTCAGAGAAGTACAGGGGAACAAAGGCAGGTGGGAACCCAAATCCCCCAGTCTGGGGGAGGAATGGATTCAAAGCAGCCCTGTAAAGAAGGACTTGGGGATACTGGTGGATGAAAAGCTGAACATTGAGCCTGTAATGTGCTCTTGCAGCCCAGAAAGTCAGTCCTATCCTGGGTTGCATAAAAAGCAGTGTGGCCAGCAGGTCGAGGGAGGTGATTCTTCCCTCTTTACTCTGTTCTTGTGAGAGCCACCTGGAGTACTGCGTCCAGCTTTGGAGCCCCCAGCACAAGAAAGACATGGACTTGTTAGAGTGGGTCCTGAGGAGGGCCACAAAAATGATCAGAGGGCTGGAACACCTCTCCTATGGAGAGGGGCTGAAAGAGTTGGGGTTGTTCAGCCTGGAGAAGCGAAGGCTCCGGAGAGACCTTCTTGTGGCATTTCAATAATTAAAGGAGGCTTATAAGAAAGATGGAGACTTTTTACCAGGAACTATAGTGACAGGACAAGGGGCAATGCTTTTAAACTGAAAGAGGGTAGGTTCACATTAGACATCAGGAAGACATGTTTTACGATGGGGGTGATGAGCACTGGAACATGTTTCCCAGAGAAGTTGTGGATGCCTCATCATTAGAAGTGTTCAAACTCAGGTTGTGTGGGGCTTTGAGGAACCTGACCTAGTGAAAGATGCCTCTGCCCATGGCCAGGGCGTTGGACTAGATGATTTTTACAGGTCCCTTCCAACCCAAACAATGACTCCATGATTCTATTCTTGTGTCTGGCTGTTCAGCATAAATGCAAAAGTTACAAAAAGAGGTAAATACTGAAGTTACAAAACCTCCTGCTATTAAAGTAGCAGAAAACTATGAAGAACTGAAGAATAACTTCAGAATACCAAGTAGGTATTTAAAAAAATGACAGATTAAAGTACATGAAGATAAGTGTAAAACGATATGGAAAATCCCATCTTTTTACACACAGGAGCTGGTTCTGAGTAGATGATTACCATACTAAATGAGGTCTTGAGGTTATAATAGTTAGATGTATACAAAATATCAGTACAGTAATGCTTGAAAGATTATGACGAATTATTGGGGAAGTAATAGAGAACAGAAAAAGAAAGCATTTTTATGCTATTTTAAAGTCCATAGCAGAATGGAAGAAGACACGTATACAGAAGCATGAAAAGTGTGACAATGCAAAACAGCTTCCATTTGAAAAAGAGTAAGTTCATGTTTAAATATAAAAGTATACTTCACCTGGAAAAGAACTAAAGGGATTGTGTATGGGAGGGCGTTATTGCAGTAATGTCATAGAAAACGAGTGGCATGGATAATGTGTTTTAAAGAACGAGGGTTTATTAAGTTTCTTTTACAAGAACTGGGAGTTTTCCAGTGAAACTAGAAAGTGGTAAAATCAAAATAAATTAAAGAAAATACTTCTCGTAATGTGTAGTTGACCTTTGTGAAAAATGGAAAACAATCTAATTTTTTTTTTTTTCTAAAAAGTAAACCATTTGCAGAATCAAGTTCCTTTCAACAACAATGGGACATCATTATACCATTCCTAACGACCCTATCTCATTAAAATAGGACCAAGTTGCTCACTGGCTGTCTGTTATCTGCCACATAGAAGGGAAAAAAAAATATATTGTGGTCACTAAGACATGGGAAAACTTCCTGGAAAACTCATGTTGACAATAACAAAATATACTTGGTACAATACACAGAAAGAAAAGGTTTCGTAACTCAAATTCTGACATTGTAAACAAAATATATCAAAGAACTTCTCTCATCTGACATAAAAAATGGCATTAATTTCTGAATAAGAAATTATGCATTCCTTAGTTTTGAGTAATCATAGTCTGGTTTAATTTATTTTTTAAAATTCAAGAATGATGACAGCATAGTGTAGGACCATATATTATAAGATAAAAAGTAGTAATAAAAGTTGGAAATACTGAAAGATATTCCACTAAAACCAACGATTCCACAGATCTTCCATTCAAAGACAGAAATAACATCTCTTTCTCTATTCCCTGTCCCCAAAACCTTACTTACAAACACAAAAAATAATCTCCCCTTGTAGTGGGAAAAGAGCTATTTTGATTAGACAGAGATACAAAAGAACAAACTTAGAAAACATTTCTATGAAGGTATACATTTGTGTTCTGAGTTCAGGAATGTAGGTATCTAAGAAGAGGTGTTAAAGAATTAAAAATGTCTCAGTCTCCATAAAATATAAAAATTTCTCTTAAGTTATATAAAAATTATATTCAATTTTAAATGCTAGAAATTTATGAACACAGAAAATCAGCATCATTATATGGTCAGGATAAATTATAGGTGGTTTTGATGTTGAATGAAAAAGAAATTAAATGGATGTTATAAATATATAACATTTTTATTTAGAATACAGGATGGCATACCAATCACGTTATTCAAACAGGATAGAAAATGTTTGCAACAAATGAAAAGGTTTTAAAAGTTTGCCAAAATTAAGCATTTTCAAATCAATAGATGTGAGATCTTGGAGACAAGAATAATAAAAGAAATTACAGAAGAATTACACTGAACCACTATTTTTATTTATGCAAATATTATAAAATATTTTAAAGCACGGGGATCTGCCACAACATGTAGGTTTGTAACACTAAGTAGAGTGATTCATCCTGCAGAATGTTAGGGGCTATAGTAGGATGACTTCATTTTTTAAATTAAAAATTTCTGTGCCCTTGCTCAGCAACAGGATGATTTCATTTGTAAATAAAAACTTCTGGGCCTTTGTCTGTCAATTATTAGTGTTTGGAATGGGAAGATCTTGATGGGTCTGAAAAGCAATACACAGAAAAAATCTGAATTGGGTATTCTGAATGTCTCTCAGAACTAGAAGGTGTCTATAGGAGGTTCATTCTCTATTGATTACTCAAGAAATCTAGAAGTAGGACTCATAACATGAAAGATCCTAATTCTACATATTACAAGTGAGATTTATCTGACTAAATGCAGATATCTACATCAGAGGGAGTGACTCCAGGATTCACTTATTCTCAGTGCATATAAATAGGCATTGTTAGGGCATTTAGTTTCTAAAACGAATTGAACAGTGAGGAAGCTTATTTTACTTCATCAGCTCTAAAGGGAGGATGAGATGAGTAGCTCAGATGCAGTATGCATGGACATACTGGATAGGCTATGCCTATATACTGGGGCTTCAGATAGCTTCATACCTGTTGAACCACCTACATATGAATAAGGTCTGTATTCCAAATTAACATCAGAACAAACTTGCTTATGTATCATTCCTTCATCTTTCTTTTGATTTCTGTGGAAAGAAAAGCAGGCTCCCTCAGTCTGCTGGGAGCTGCAACAGTCTCCAATACGGTTCTTCTTTTATGTCATCAAGTCTCTGGGATGTGCCACAGAATGTATTTGCCAGGAAATGAATAAGTTTTGAAATATAGTCACTTACAGGGATCAGTTAACTCCTTCTGTTAAAGGATAGATTCTTTGTTCTCCAGAAGTATTTCATCAGCTGTGCAGGAAGTCTGAAAGTTTAGGCTTTTATAGGAATAAAGCTAGATCGAAGTTATCCTTCTACTAGAATCGGATGTCTGATGCAAATGGTAAGATCAACCATCATAACTCTAATATTTAAAAATGAAAAAAAGAACCATAAATTAGGAAGCTGAAATTGAAGGGAAAAAAAAAAAAAGGCAGAATAAGAGGTCGACTATCTCCATCAATTAAGAATTAAAGGTAAAAATAAAAATTAGTGCTTCTCAGAAGGACTATGTGGATACTACAAATATTTTATTTTTTTTTTTGAATCAGGAATCATAGAATCATTAAGGTTGGAAAAGACATCTCAGATCATCAAGT
>NW_008825308.1:1608627-1617422 GCF_000699105.1 Pygoscelis adeliae | reverse complement strand
TCCTGTTCCTTTCAGTATCCTTCCCTGCCACTGTAGGGATTGAGGAAAACACTACCTGTGCTCCCGATCCTTCAACCAGTCTCCCCAGTGCCCTGAAGTCCCTTTTGATCACTGCAGGACTTCTCTCTGCAACCTCGTCACTGCCAGCTTGTATAACCAACAGTGGGTAGTAGTCAGAAGACCGTACCAGACCAGGGAGCTTCCTAGTAATGTCTCTGACCCGGGCCCCAGGGAGGCAGCAGACTTCCCTGTGGGATGGGTCTGGTCGGCATATAGGACCCTCTGTTCCCCTCAGAAGGGAATCGCCTATGACAATCACCCTCCTTTTTTTCTTAGCAGAGGCAGTCATAATGCGTGGGGCTGACTGCCTCACCCTAGGCAACCTCCTGGATGGACCTTCGCCTACATCCTCGTTTGCCTGGCCCTCAACTTCCAGGGCCCCATATCTGTTGTGTAAGGGCAACCGGGAAGGTGAGGGAGGCCGGGCAGGGATTCGCCTGGCACCCAAAGCAGGGACTTGTTTCCATTCCCCCCCATCACTTAGGTCCCCTCTTTCTACCTGGTGGCAAGAAGGCAGGGGATCCTCCGCAATCCAGAGGAACATGCAACTCTGATTAAAAACAGCTAGTAAGTTCAACATTATTCATTGTTCTTTATCAGAACTATAGCTTATCACTGATCACAAAATTTGCTGGTGATGTTAGACAGATAGCTCAGAAGGAATTTTATCCCCAGGAAGCCTAGGCATTCTAGATAAAAATCTAGAAAGAGAGAAAGAGGAGAGACACTTCCAATGGATTACTCCTAATCTAAGAATGATACTCACTACAGGTGAGTTAGACCCTGTCTTCGATGAATAACTTTGTGATGACTAAAGATGACCTAAATAAATGTCTAAGTAGCTGAAAGTTACTGAAGACTCCAATTTCTTTCAATAATAAGTTATAAACTATTGTCACTTCTGTGTTTTGAAAATATTACCTACTTTTGATTTTATAAGATGTGAAGTATTTCAATGGAAAAATCGTAGGTGTCAGAAAAAAATGGTTTGGTTAATGAATTGTCCTATTGGACTCAAAAACATAAACCCCCTGGAATATTATTTGAGTTTCTTTCACAAGATGAAAAATGTATGTAAAGTAATTGCAGAGCTCAGTAACTCCTATTGAGAAAACAATAAATTGACAAAATATGGGCCTTTTTTTCATTTATTAGAAAAGATACAACATAGACTGGGGCCTCTATGCAGTCCCAAAATACAATTCTGTTCAGACTTTGAAACTGATGTTTTCATTGAATTTGGACTTTTAATTATCAGCTTGTTAGTTACTTTCTTGAGGCAGATGCCAGCTATTAAGCAGACAGTGAAGGTAGAAGTTTATTAGTTATTACTTAATCTGAGCAGTGTTATTACTTAAAAGTCTTGGAAAAAATAACAATGCCTTAAGTAGAATTAATTGGAACACGTTATTTCTCTTGGGATCATATTAATGCCACCAAGCAACTTTTAAATTAAAAAGAGAAATCCTTCTATTCAAAACACAATATAAGTGCCTATTCTTACTTCAGTAAATTTATAATATAAATTCAGATATTAATATGTATGCCAATATGTTAGCATATCTGTGTGTATCTGCGTGTATGTATATGTGAGTGTACAGGAATGAAAAGAATTTACTGGTTGACTTGTGTTTCTTCTGTCTGCTTTTCAGGATAACTGTGAGGAATAGAGATGAACTGCCAGCAATATTATTATCAAAAGCAGGAAAATGGAGAGATTTCCTCTTTCTTGGAATGCCAGTGTGACTGGACTGATGTTTTTCTCTTCTATTTTTTCTTTCATTAAAGCCAACAAATACATATGCCTAAAGCCTTATACAGGTAGGAATAGCAAAGATGTCACATATGCCAAAGACTGGGAAAAAAAAAAATCTAAACACACGACTTTTAAAAAGTTGTCTTCAAAAACACATAGTTATTTTATAATGTCATTCATTGGAAAAAGTCTGAGGTCTCAATGTCTTTGGAGAATGAGACAGCAGCCTTGTAAACCGGTTCTGTTTTCTAGATGTGTCATCTACTTCTGCTGTATATACTTTTGCACCAAGAATTGCCATTGCCATTCCCTTGAGTCCTATCACCAGAGACCAGAGAGAAGAGATCAGCACCTCCCTCTCCACTCCCCCTCATGAGGAAGTTGTAGACAGCAATGAGGTCACACCTCAGTCTCATCTTCTCTAAGCTGAACAAACATAATATCCTCAGCCACTCTTCATAAGTCATGTCCTCTTCTGCAATAAGCAGGGACATCTTCAACTAGAGCAGGTTGCTCATAGCCCCGTCCAACCTGACCTTGAATGTTTCCAGGGATGGGGCAGCCACCACCTCTCTGGGGAACCTGTGCCAGTGTTTCACCACCCTCAGCATAAAAAAATTCTTCCTTATATCTAGTCTAGATCTACTCCCCTTTAGTTTAAAGCTATTCCCCCTCATCCAGTCACAACAGGCCCTGCTAAAAAGTTTGTCCCCATCTTTCTTATAAGCCCCCTTTAAGTATTGAAAGGCTGCAATAAGGTCTCCCCAAAGCCTTCTCTTCTCCACGCTGAACAACCCCAACTCTCTCAGCCTTTCTTCAGAGGAGAGGTGTTCCATCCCCCTGATCATTTTCGTGGCCCTCCTCTGGACCTGCTCCAACAGGTCTGTGTCTTTCTTATGCTGAGGGCTCCAGAGCTGGATGCAGTACTCCAGGTGGGGTCTCACCAGAGCAGAGGAGAGGGGCAGAATCACCTCCCTCGACCTGCTGGCCACGCTGCTTTGGATGCAGCCTAGGATACGATTGGCCTTCTGGGCTACGAGCTCACATTGCTGGCTCATGTCCAGCTTTTCATCCACCAGTACCCCCAAGTCCTTCTCGGCAGGGCTGCTCTCAATCCCTTCATCCCCCAGCCTGTATTGATACCGGGGCTTGCCCCGACCCAGGTGCAGGACCTTGCCCTTGGCCTTGTTAAAGCTCATGAGGTTCACACTTCTAGGTCCCTCTGGTGTGTTGGCCACACCACTCAGCTCGGTGTCATCTGCAAACTTGCTGAGGGTGCACTCGATTCACTAGCTTCAGTTTTCTAAAGTCAATGCCTATGGAAGATTCAGGCATGAATTACACCCTGGAGTTGTCCAATTTTCTCTGTTGGCAATAAAAACAGGTTTGAGTATCAGACTAGACATCAAATGTTCAAAATGCTTAATTTATGCTAGAAACTCTCACTCCCCCATAGTTCTGGAAATATTGCTATGTATCAATTATTTTGTTCTATTTAAATATAAATATTAATTTTTAGCAAATTAATATTTTCTACAGCACTGGCATTTTAAAACATAAGTTGATAAATGTGCTGCTAATTCTTTATGACTATCAACAGAATTCCAAATGTTCCAAATGGAGAATTGGTGTCTAATTTTTTTTAACTCAGAAAAAGAATTTCATCTCAAGTTGTGAGAAATCAGGATTGTTTGGGAGGCCTAGGAGGAAGAAAAGTGTATTTTGCATAAAATAAACACAAATAATTATGATAAAACATATTGTAAGATGGAGGTAAGACTGGATTCCTTCCTCCTGTTTTTTAGTTACATGAACAATGACAAGCTGAGTGATGAAGGAGAAGATGGTTTACACAAATACATCTATTTGGTATTTTGGAGGGAAAGGATGTTTCCCATTTAGAAATTATGAAACTAATGACTATTTTTATCATTGAAACTTAATTGGATTCAGTTTGGAAGTAATTTATCTTTCTCAAGCAACAGGAGAAATAAGAGCCAAAGAGTTGAAATGATCAGCTGGTTTATCTGTAGAGCCCATCTGTACAACTTCCTTTTGATGCTAAAGATAATCATATGGGAGTGTTTCAATTCCCTTGCGATCAGTTCTAAACATATGGAAGAAAATCTTAATCTGAGATTTTTTTGTTTGTTTGTTTAACCTACAGGTCATTTGTTATCATTTTGGACTTTAAAAAATAAATAAATATCAAATGATCCATCACCTATTGGGTCCCACTTTTTACATGAAGTAAAAAGTGCCATGTGATCAAGGCTGAAATGCATACTCCTAACAGTAAGAAGGCAGTGCTGGTCAAGTGTATTCACTCAGTAAGAGATTCCAGATAAACATGTGCTGTTCTAAACTGGACATATTATTCATTATTGTACAATAAAGAATAATTCTATCAAGACATTTACTTATTTGGTGGCCTAAAATATCCTTCTATTAGAAACTTCATTTTCCTTGAAAAATATACATGGTTTGCTTATTTTCTTGGAATAAATGATTGGTTTAAATGTAGGATGTATTGAGAGCATACTTGTAACTATTTTGTATCTTATTTTAATTTGAGGTATTTAAACAAAAACTGCACATGTTGGTGAGTTGTGGTGAGGAATGGAAGGAAAGCAGAAGGGGGAGAAGTTGATAAAGTAAGACTGCTGTTCTAAGGACTGCAGATGGATCTGTTAAGCACAGTATTTAACTGCAGCTGTGTAAAGCAGGATCTCATATATAAAAGCTCTAGTTCTTCCTTCAGTGGTTTTTTTTTTTTTTTGAAGTGTCCTATTACAAATGGAATGTCAACAAGAAAGAATGACAGCTGTTTAGCTTGTAGAATATTTGGTATTTCCAGAGGACATGAGAGACAGCCAAAACTTCACTGGAGCATAGGAGCACATTTTTCAAACACATTATTTCTTTAGTTTGGAGCTTTTCTGGTAAAAGGGAAAGACTAATATTTTGGCCTCCATTTTTTTTAGATTTTGTGACTAACCTTCCAGAAAAATGTTTCTTTTCTGAATCCTGGATTCTGCTACAGCTTTTGACTACCAAACTTTAAAAGAAAAAAACCAAACAAAATAAATAATGTAAACAATCATACTAATATGTTTGAGTCAAAGACTTGAGGATTTCCTATTTTTTTTTATCAACACTGGATAAGGATTTCCCAAGAAATCCTTTATTAACCAAGGAATTCTATCAGACATACCAAATAAGAGAAATTGATAGGTTTAATACCTTTGACTGATACTGGGAGAAAAAACCCAAAAACAATAGAACATAAACTGTGTTCCACAACTGAAAAAGAAAAAGAAAAAAAAAAAAAATTAACACTCTCTGATATAGGTGATCAAGGAAGGAAAACAGAATATGAGACCGTAATGAATTCATATGAAGTAGTTTCTGCATACTGGCAAAGAAATATTTGAATTCCATATATTGTGCTGTCAGATATTTTGAAGTGTAAGCACAGTGGTATATTAGAGATTTTCCAGACAAAACTTTTGCAACCTTTTTAAGAGCCAATATATCATAGTTTTAAAAATTATTTCCTATAATGTACTGTGTTAAGCATACACATACTTAATTTTTGTTTTTATGGGCTTTAAGATCTTGATGACGTACATAGATTTAAAAGATGTATATGTTCAGCTTAAATACGGTTACTTTTTTACATTTCTATTCAGCACTAGATGGCACTCTGAATTTAAACTGTAATACATTTTTTCTTTTCTCCTTAGAATACAAGGAACGTTACCTTTGTTCCATAATTAAAATCCATCATACAGATTAATCAAATAATTTCACTTTTTCCCAATTGTAGTAGTAGGATGTCTCCTAAGGCCTATTACTATGCTATCAAATAATAAAGAACACAAAAGAAAGAATCAGTCAACTTATAATATACTGAGATACTCCCACTGAAATTCAAAAACTTTTATAATCTAAAAAAAGCAAAGCATTTGATGTTATTTAAATGCTTGTTACAATATTTTAGGTTACTTAACGTACAAAACTAAAAATCTTTAGGACTTACATTTAAATGTAACCACTAACCTGTGTTGTAAAATAGTGGGAACCTTGTTGAATTCTCAGTGCTGTACATCTGTAATTCATATTCAACATAACAAATCATCTTGGGCAGTTAGCTTTAAACCGAGCTACTCTATTAAAAATGAGCTTTGGATGAATAATTTACATAAAGATAATGAAATGGTTATAATAATTTTTAAAAAATAGACAAAGAATACCCTAAAACCCTTAAGCTTACTACATTTTATAAAAGATTATCTCTCTTTGTCTTCTATTATTTAGCAGGAGATAATAATTTTTTTTTTTTGCTGGATATGCTACTGGGTGTCTAAGCTTTATGTTGACTGCTGCTAATTTTGTAAGGCAATGTTTATTCTCAGATGCTCAGCTTTTGGATTATCCATTTATCTCTGTGTATTACAGTGGGACTTTCAAATAAATAAAATATTTTTTAAATAGAATTTTGGAAGATAAATAATTTCAAATGGAAGGTTACATATTCAATTTTGTTTTTTGAATACCATGTATAAACATCTTAGGGACAGCTGAAGAGCAGTGCATATCTTAGAGTTAAAATTTAAGAAGAATACATGATAAGGTAAAATATTCAACTGTCAGAATTAGATGGGAATAAACTTTGAAATCCCTAGAATGTTTTTAGAATAGTTATTATGTCCCATGGTTATTATGAACTTCGGCTAGCTCTCCATTAACTCAGCTTCTACTCAGAATCGTTTATTTTGGTCTTCCAACGTTCATCCTAGGACGTATAGCTCCCAAGTACCAACAGGATTGTACTATTATTATGTTATGTTTCAGTTTCACTCAGTATATAGATTATTGATCCCAGTATAACCTGACGTGCACTCTGTTATCTGCTACTTGTTACTAGATTAAGATCTTACATATTCTGTAAAGAAGTATGTTTTATGTTAGTCAAAGACTAGCTTTCACAATATAGTATATTACAGATTACATTCTAAATCATGTACGTCAGTTTAAATACCCCAGAAGCCAAATGAAATCTAAGACAATGAGTAACCAATGTGCATTAGTTATTTCTTTATTATATTAGGATCATAATAGTTTTTCCATTAGTCCTGGGAAAAATGCCCTGTTGATAAACCCCATCAGTGTTTGCTTTTATTTATCCTTGATTTTCCTAAAACTTATGAAGAAAGGTTCTTTTGAGAAATGAATCATTGCAAACCTTGTGGTTTGTGTTCTCCCTGTAAGATAATATCACTTTTAGAACATAATGAAAAGTTCTTTCTATACTGATCTAATATGTCTGTGTCTTTTCTAAGTCAAAAAGGAATGTTCAAATGTATTCCCTTCTCAGTAAGGTTTAATAGTCTATATGGACCTATATATTAATATGATTAAGCTGCTTCCAGAATCTGAGTTAAGTCATTTAAGTCTAGCTTTGGTATTTCTGCATTGCAAGGTAGACACAGTTGTGGCAATCACAGACTGAAGTAAGTTCTGACATGTTTACATGTTGTTTACCCTGCAATCACCTAATTTTTCAAATTCACATAGCAACAAAACTCATCATGATAGGTACTACAACCTAAATATGAAAGGTAGCAATGATCTTGGATTAAATTCGGGATATTCTGGTGTTACATGTCTAAGTGAATTCAATGTATTCCCTTTTTACAGAATTAAATGTGGGGTTTGTTTGGTTTGGTTCTGTTTGGTTCTGTTTGGTTTGGTTTTTTTGTTTCTTCATTTGTTGTTTGCATTGGGGGGGGGCAGTTAAGAGTTGCAGGTGTCTAGACACCTGTTCTAAGATTTCTATGATTTTCTAAGGCTAAAAATGAAGTTGATTTAGAGAAATGTGTGGCTTCTTCCTCTCAAATTAATTCATCCATCTGATACAACATGTTCCTACTATTAAATTTACATCTAAAGGAAAACAAAGTGATGCAACGATACTTGAGATTTTAATAAGGTTACAAGGAAAGACATAAGATCACTGTCAAGATACTACACATAATAATCTATAAAAGATAAGTATATCAATAATGTTACTGAAAAGACCTGAAAATCAAATTCTTTTATGGAATATGATTGATATTAGCCTCACATAGTTAGTAGAAATTTCATTTACATCCACAAAATGCATGAAATATGCATATTCTACATGATCTGATTCATATCAAAGATATCTAACAAGATCTCTTACTCAGTTTTATAAAGGGAGGGACCAATTTTTCATTCAATGTGAGATTCTTCTGCAGGTAATGTAGTAAATATGGCATAAAAATGTAACGTGAAATTTACAAGCATGTAGAAAATGGAGTTCATTTTGAATATTTCAAGGAGTCAGTTTTACAAGAAACTGGTATTATTACACAAAATATTATCCCTCAAAATATTTGAAGGCAGACATTAAACTAAGACATTTGTGGAGGCAGGAGAGAGAAGGCCATTAAAAAATAAATTAAAAAGCTCCCCAAATAAATAATCTAAATGTCCGAATATCTATTTATGTCTATATGACCATAGAATGGTTTTGGTTGGAAGGGACTTCTAAAGGTCATCTAGTCCAACCCCCCTGCAATGGGTAGGGATATCTTTCACTAGGTCAGGTTCCTCAAAGCCCCGTCCAACCTGAGTCTGAACACTTCCAGGGATGGGGCATCCACAAATTCACTAGGAAACATGATCCTGTTTCTCTCCACCCCATTGTAAAAAATGTCTTCTTTATGTCCTATCTGAACCTACCCTCTTTCAGTTTAAAATTGTTGCCCCTTGTCTTGTCACTACAGGCACTGGTGAAAAGTCTTTCTCTGTCGTTCTTATAAGCCCCCTTTAAGTATCGAAAGGCTACTATCATGTCTCCCCAGAGTCTTCTCTTTTCCAGACTGAACAATACCAGCTCTCCCAGCCTTTCTTCATAGGAGGTTTTCCATATCCCTCTGACCATTTTTGT
>NW_008825308.1:1607428-1608515 GCF_000699105.1 Pygoscelis adeliae | reverse complement strand
CTTTCTGGGCTGCAAGTGCACATTGCCAGCTCATGTCCAATTTTTCATCCACCAGTATCCCCAAGTCCTTGTCTGCAGGACTGCTCTCAACCCATTCCTCCCCCAGTCTGTATTGATACTGGGGATTGCCCTGACCCAAGTTCAGGACCTTACACTTGGCCTTGTCGAACTTCATGAGGTTCACCTGGTCCCAATCCTCAAGTCTGTCAAGGTCCCTCTGAATGGCATCCCATTCCTCTAACAAATCAACTGCACCGCTCAGCTTGGTGTCATCTGCAAACTTGCTGAAGGTGTACTCAGTCCTACTCTCTATGTCTAATAAAGACGTTGTACAATGCTAGTCCCCGTATGGACCCTTGAGAGACCCCAGTCATTACTGGTTTCCGTTTGGATATTGAGCTGTTGAATGCAACTCTTTCAATGCAGCCATCCAGCCAATTCCTTATACATCTAACAGTCCACCTACCAAACCCATATCTCTCCAATTTAGAGTTATGTTGTGTGGGACAGTGTCAAAGGCCTTACAGATGTCAAGGTGTCTGACATCATGAACTCTTCCTTTATCCAGCTGTCCTGGTTTCAGCTGGGATAGAGTTAATTTTCTTCCTAGGAGCTCATATAGTGCTGTGTTTTGGATTTAGGGTGAGAACAATGTTGATAACACACTGATGTTTTAGTTGTTGATAAGTAGTACTTACACTAGTCAAGGACTTTTCAGCTTCTCATGCCCTGCCAGCGAGAAGCTGGGAGGGGGCACAGCCAGGACAGCTGACCCAAACTGGTCAAAGGGATATTCCATACCATATGACATCATACTCAGTAAATAAACTGGGGGGAGTTAGCTGGGGGAGGGGTGAACGCCCATCAGAAGCTGGCTGGGCATCGGTCAGTGGATGGTGAGCAATTGCATTGTGCATCGCTTGTTTTGTATATTTATTATTATTATTATTATTATTATTATTATTATCCTCCTTTCCTATTCTGTCCTATTAAACTGTATTTGTCTCAACTCATGAATTTTTTTTTTTTTCCCAATTCTTTTCCCCATCCTACTGGGCAGGGGGCATGAGCGAACAGCTGTGTGGGG
>NW_008825308.1:1602734-1606184 GCF_000699105.1 Pygoscelis adeliae | reverse complement strand
CGGCGCCGGGTGCAAGGTGGAATTTCCACAAATCAAGCACACCTATGGCTAGATCACCGTTACATTTATACACCAAAATTATAAGGTAGTACACTCCCAGTTACAATGATTGGTTAGTGATTTACATATAATTTTAATATCGGTTATGTCATTCTTTTCTGTTACTACGCTTGCGCGGGGGAAGGGTCTTCACCTGGGCAAGGGTCTTCTTGACCTGTGGGTGTGTTTTTTAGTATTATAATGAAGGCAGTTCACTTCAGGACACCTTAAAAGTAGGTTCTGTTGCCAAGTTGGCCAACTAGATATCTACCTTGCCAGGTTGTCAAATAATTCATCCCATAAACAATAGAACCTAGAGGCTCTGGTTATGGTTTAGAGAGTCCAGAGAATAGAGAATAGGGACTTCAAGCAACACAGCCTCAAATAATAAGTAACACAGCAACCTATATGTAACGCTACCATAAGGGCTAACTTATTAAAATCAAAATGTTCTTATAGTTGATTATTTCATAACCTAAAGATTCAGTAAAACTTAAGATCATCTTCAACACCAGCAGGATGGGAGCCTGTGAGCATGATGCTTCCTGTAGCTGAAGTAAGAACTTTTCATCTACAGGCTCCTCTTGGTCAGGCGGCCTGTAGTAAACACCAACCACGAGGTTTCCTTTGTTGGCTTGGCCCCTAATATTTACCCATAAGCTCTCAACTTGTTCATAACTTTTTCAAAGACAGTTCTGTGCAGTCAATCCATTTTCTTATATAGAGGGCAACCCCCCCATGCCTCCTTCCTTGCCTACCCCTTCTGAACAGTTTACAGCCATCAAATGCAGTGCTCCAGTAGTGTGATTCATCCCACCACGTTTCAGCAATAGCAATTATATTGTAGCTTTCTAGCTGCACAGTGGCTTCCAGTTCCTCCGGTTTGTTACTGGGTAAAATGTATTGGTATAGAGGCACTTCAGCTGGTCTATCAACCTTGACGCCTATTTAGAGGAACATGCACTAATTCATTTGAGACATTTCAGAGGTGATATTAATTCATCTACAGACAAGAATACCAGACCTGTTTGTTTAAAAATGCAGCTGCTATAAGCATCATTATCATTGTCATCCTCATCATACTTTCAGTATTAAGCCTGGTCTTTTACACCTGAATGAACTTTAGAAGGTGGTGGAAATGTTTGATAAACAAGATATCAGAACAAATGTTATTTCCTTTTAATTAAAAAAAAAAAATCAAGAAATCTGAGAATTACAACAGTGAACAGTATTCAGCTCCTCTCCATAACCTGTTGCCCAGTGGACTCTGATCTCTGGAAAAATCTTAAAGAGAGTGATTAATGGCTGCAGGTACAGAGGAACTTTGAAGTGTCAAACTACATTTCATGATATAAGTACAATCTTTTGCACTGAGTGACTTCTTATAGAATCATAGAATCATGGAGTCATTAAGGTTGGAAAAGACCTCTAAGATCATCCAGTCCAACCGTCAACCCAACACCACCATGCCCACTAAACCATGTCCCTAAACGCCTCATCTACCTGTCTTTTAAATACCTTCAGGGATGGTGACTCAACCACTTCCCTGGGCAGCCTCTTCCAATGTTTCACCACTCTTTCAGTAAAGAAATTTTTCCTCATGTCCAATCTAAACCTCCCCTGGTGCAACTTGAGGCCATTTCCTCTCGTCCTATCACTTGTTACTTGGGAGAAGAGACCGACACCCACCTCGCTACAACCTCCTTTCAGGTAGTTGTAGAGAGCGATGAGGTCTCCCCTCAGCCTCCTTTTCTCCAGGCTAAACAACCCCAGTTCCCTCAGCCGCTCCTCATCAGACTTGTTCTCCAGACCCCTCACCAGCCTCGTTGCCCTTCTCTGGACATGTTCCAGCACCTCACCGTCCTTCTTGTAGTGAGGGGCCCAAAACTGAACACAGTATTCGAGGTGCGGCCTCACCAGTGCTGAGTACAGGGGCACAATCACTTCCCTACTCCTGCTGGCCACGCTATTTCTGATACAGCCCAGGATGCCATTGGCCTTCTTGGCCACCCGGGCACACTGCCGGCTCATGTTCAGCCAGCTGTCAACTCTTTTTGTCATTAATATATTTGTAAAAACATTTTTTGTTGTCTCTAATGACAGCGGTCAGATTGCGTTCTAGCTGGGCTTTTGCCTTTCTCATTTCCTCTCTGCATGATCTAACAAGATCCACGTACTTTTCTTGTTGTCAGAGTGCCATTTTCTGGACCTGTCTTTTGGTAAACTTCCTAGTAATTTTGGCTTTCTGAATAAAAGCTCTGATGTTATTGTTTACAGTGAGAACAGTCAACATTCTTTATTAATTATTACTAACAAAAAATCTAGAGAAATATCTATAAGACTATGATACACTGAACATGTGTTCAGTACAGTGTGATAAAACTTGAGAGACTCTTTGTACCAAAGAATTTACTTTTACAGAATGATCATTTTAAAATATAAAATATGGTTGTTGTCAGTATATAAACTTTATATATAGATTCTCAAAATCTAAATAGATCATATTCATCTTTTTTTTTTTTTTTTACAATCTAACTCCTGGCCTACATATATTTTGTTTTCAGTCAAGTTTCTGCCAATATTATACTCTATGCTCTATGTGAAAAGCATCTATAGGAGCCTAAAGTGTATAAAAAGGATATACCAGTCAATCAAGTGATTCGTACTATTTACTGCTGGCAGTTCAATGCTGCAAGACATATCTGTAATATTTAAATGTGCTACTGTGCTATCCTGTTACTGGAAGATTACCTCTCCTATAGAAAAACAGGCAGAGAGGGATCTGCCTATTTTTCTGTATGTTTCTACTCTTCTGCTGCCCCAGGGAACAATTCAGCTATACATCTAATCTGATACAATACCGAGTCAGGACCTTGGCTCCCTCTGCAGTTACAGGAAGCTGTGAAAAAATCTGAAGAATAGTATCACTAAAGTGAGTATTTCCTTTTCTCCATTTACCGAAAAACAAGTTTAGGTGCTTTCATAAAACTCTTCAGTGCTCAAGAGAAAAGGCAATTCTTTGGTAAGACAGTAAGAAACAGAAGGTGCCAAGGTGTGTCGGATTAGTATGCTGGTCACTCCCTGACAATTGACAAAATGAAGTGCCTGAGGAACTGGAGAGTGACTCATCCCACTGAGTTAGGACAACCAAACACCAAATCTGATTTAAGTGTTCTAACAACTAGAATATCATACTTCTTATAATAAGATGTGGTGAAGCTATACTTTCTGTGCCTCTGGCTGTGTTTTGAGCTGAAGTTAATGTTGTCTGAGTGAATTAAGTGTTTTTAGACCATGCCTATCATGTCAAGACCCCCAAGTGAATTATAGAGATTTTTCATACTTCTGTACTTATCTCTGAATCATATTAAAGTGTAGACAGTAAGCATTTAGCATGAGCTGTGATGCTTC